>NC_060177.1:87254366-87554366 GCF_021184085.1 Oncorhynchus gorbuscha | reverse complement strand
GAGAGGACAGAGAAGAAGAGGAGGAGAGGACAGAGAAGGAGAGGACAGAGAAGAAGAGGAGGAGAGGACAGAGAAGAGGAGGAGAGGACAGAGAAGAAGAGGAGGAGAGGACAGAGAAGAGGAGGAGAGGACAGAGAAGAAGAGGGGGAGAGGAGGAGAGGACAGAGAAGGAGAGGACAGAGAAGAAGAGGAGGAGAGGACAGAGAAGAGGAGGAGAGGACAGAGAAGGAGAGGAGGAGAGGACAGAGAAGAAGAGGGGGAGAGGAGGAGAGGACAGAGAAGGAGAGGACAGAGAAGAAGAGGAGGAGAGGACAGAGAAGAGGAGGAGAGGACAGAGAAGAAGAGGAGGAGAGGACAGAGAAGAGGAGGAGAGGACAGAGAAGAGGAGGAGAGGACAGAGAAGAAGAGGGGGAGAGGAGGAGAGGACAGAGAAGAAGAGGGGGAGAGGACAGAGAAGAAGAGGAGGAGAGGACAGAGGAGGAGAGGACAGAGAAGGAGAGGAGGAGAGGACAGAGAAGGAGAGGACAGAGAAGAAGAGGAGGAGAGGACAGAGAAGAGGAGGAGAGGACAGAGAAGAAGAGGAGGAGAGGACAGAGAAGAGGAGGAGAGGACAGAGAAGAAGAGGAGGAGAGGACAGAGAAGAAGAGGAGGAGAGGACAGAGAAGAGAGAGGAGGAGAGGACAGAGAGAGGACAGAGAAGGAGAGGAGGAGGACAGAGAAGAAGAGAGGAGGAGGAGAGGACAGAGAAGAAGAGGAGGAGAGGACAGAGAAGAAGAGGAGAGAGGACAGAGGAGGAGAGACAGAGAAGGAGAGGAGGAGAGGACAGAGAAGAAGAGGAGGAGGAGGAGAGGACAGAGAAGAAGAGGAGGAGAGGACAGAGGAGGAGAGGACAGAGAAGGAGAGGAGGAGAGGACAGAGAAGGAGAGGAGAGAAGAAGAGGAGGAGAGGACAGAAGAAGAGGAGGAGAGGAGGAGAGGACAGAGAAGAAGAGGAGGAGAGGAGAGAGGAGGAGGACAGAGAAGGAGAGGAGGAGAGGAGGAGAGGACAGAGAAGAGAGGAGGAGAGGACAGAGAAGAAGAGGAGGAGAGGACAGAGAAGAAGAGGAGGAGAGGACAGAGGAGGAGAGGACAGAGAAGGAGAGGAGGAGGGACAGAGAAGAAGAGAGGAGAGGAGGAGAGGACAGAGAAGAAGAGGAGGAGAGGACAGAGGAGGAGAGGACAGAGAAGGAGAGGAGGAGAGGACAGAGAAGGAGAGGACAGAGAAGAAGAGGAGGAGAGGACAGAGAAGAGGAGGAGAGGACAGAGAAGAAGAGGAGGAGAGGACAGAGAAGAGGAGGAGAGGACAGAGAAGAAGAGGGGGAGAGGAGGAGAGGACAGAGAAGAAGAGGGGGAGAGGAGGAGAGGACAGAGAAGAGGAGGAGAGGACAGAGAAGAAGAGGAGGAGAGGAGGAGGACAGAGAAGAAGAGGGGAGAGGAGGAGAGGACAGAGAAGAAGAGGAGGGAGAGGACAGAGAAGAAGAGGAGGAGGAGGAGGAGAGGACAGAGAAGAAGAGGAGGAGAGGACAGAGGAGGAGAGGACAGAGAAGGAGAGGAGGAGAGGACAGAGGGAGAGGACAGAGAAGAAGAGGAGGAGAGGACAGAGAAGAGGAGGAGAGGACAGAGAAGAAGAGGAGGAGAGGACAGAGAAGAGGAGGAGAGGACAGAGAAGAAGAGGAGGAGAGGACAGAGAAGAAGAGGAGGAGAGGACAGAGAAGAGGAGGAGGACAGAGAAGAAGAGGAGGAGAGGAGGAGAGGACAGAGAAGAAGAGAGAGGACAGAGAAGAAGAGGAGGAGAGGAGGAGAGGACAGAGAAGAAGAGGAGGAGAGGACAGAGAAGAGGAGGAGAGGACAGAAGAAGAGGAGGAGAGGACAGAGAAGGAGAGGACAGAGAAGAGAGGAGGAGACAGAGAAGAGGAGGAGAGGACAGAGAAGAAGAGGAGGAGAGGACAGGAGAAGAGGAGGAGAGGACAGAGAAGAAGAGGGGGAGAGGAGGAGAGGACAGAGAAGGAGAGGACAGAGAAGAAGAGGAGGAGAGGACAGAGAAGAGGAGGAGAGACAGAGAAGGAGAGGAGGAGAGGACAGAGAAGAAGAGGGGGAGAGGAGGAGAGGACAGAGAAGGAGAGGACAGAGAAGAAGAGAGGAGAGGACAGAGAAGAGGAGGAGGACAGAGAAGAAGAGGAGGAGAGGACAGAGAAGAGGAGGAGAGGACAGAGAAGAGGAGGAGAGGACAGAGAAGAAGAGGGGGAGAGGAGGAGGGACAGAGAAGAAGAAGGGGGAGAGGACAGAGAAGAAGAGGAGGAGGGACAGAGGAGGAGAGGACAGAGAAGGAGAGGAGGAGAGGACAGAGAAGGAGAGGACAGAGAAGAAGAGGAGGAGAGGACAGAGAAGAGGAGGAGAGGACAGAGAAGAAGAGGAGGAGAGGACAGAGAAGAGGAGGAGAGGACAGAGAAGAAGAGGAGGAGAGGACAGAGAAGAAGAGGAGGAGAGGACAGAGAAGAGGAGGAGAGGACAGAGAAGAAGAGGGGGAGAGGAGGAGAGGACAGAGAAGAAGAGGGGGAGAGGACAGAGAAGAAGAGGAGGAGAGGACAGAGAAGAGGAGGAGAGGACAGAGAAGAAGAGGAGGAGAGAGACAGAGAAGGAGAGGACAGAGAAGAAGAGGAGGAGAGGACAGAGAAGAGGAGGAGACAGAGAAGAAGAGGAGGAGGACAGAGAAGAGGAGGAGAGGACAGAGAAGAAGAGGGGGAGAGGAGGAGAGGACAGAGAAGGAGAGGACAGAGAAGAAGAGGAGGAGAGGACAGAGAAGAGGAGGAGAGGACAGAGAAGGAGAGGAGGAGGGACAGAGAAGGAGAGGAGGAGAGGACAGAGAAGGAGAGGACAGAGAAGGAGGAGGAGACAGAGAAGAGGAGGAGAGGACAGAGAAGAAGAGGAGGAGAGGACAGAGAAGAGGAGGAGAGGACAGAGAAGAAGAGGTGGAGAGGACAGAGAAGAGGAGGAGAGGACAGAGAAGAAGAGGAGGAGAGGACAGAGAAGAAGAGGAGGAGGACAGAGAAGAAGAGGAGGAGAGGACAGAGAAGAGGAGGAGAGGACAGAGAAGAATAGGAGAGGACAGAGAGAGGAGGAGAGGACAGAGAAGGACAGAGAAGAAGAGGAGGAGAGGACAGAGAGAGGAGGAGAGGACAGAGAAGAGGGAGGAGAGGACAGAGGAGGGGGAGAGGACAGGACAGAGAAGGAGGGACAGAGAAGAAGAGGAGGAGAGGACAGAGAAGAAGAGGGGGAGAGGACAGAGAAGGAGAGGAGGAGAGGACAGAGAAGAGGAGGAGAGGACAGAGAAGGAGAGGAGGAGAGCGATGAGGGGAGGAGATGTTAGAGGGGTGGACATATAAAATGTATTACTCCTATTAACTTGCAAAGATGGGTAGGTTTTTAGGTGGGTTGTAGGGGATGATAGGGTGGGGTGGAAGAGTATGGTGGTATGAATGATCTGATGGAGGAGAACGACAGGTGGGTTGTATATATTAAATGTAGAGGGATGCTGGGGGTAAGTGAGGTGGGAGAAGAGTGAGATGGGATGAGGACATAGGATGAGTGTAGATAGATGGGTGAAGAGTTGTGTGGGATGAGGACATAGGATGAGAGAGAAGGTGGACTTACCGTCTGCTGCCGGGATGGTAGGAAGGAGAGGTGCGTTTGTTGTGAGAGGGCATACTGGGATCCTCTGGTCCACCTAGGTCTCAACTCTTCACTTTATCCAGTCACTGCTGCACTATTTAAAAAATAAAATATAAATCACTTTAGCAAATACAACAAAAACAGTACAGTAAAAATAAAGTAAATAAAGTCAAATAATAAAGTAAAAATAATCAGGTTGTTTTTCCGGTTATTGGAAGCCAGTTACCTGCAAATTAGTTACAGTATGTTACTGTTAATTTCCAAATAAAATGTGGTTTAACAGTAGATAATTTTTTTTTAAGTTTTAATTTTTTTATATCGAGATCAGGACACCCCAAATATTATATTTAAGCTTTTCCTAAAGAAGAATCATCTAAACCCTGGAACAAACACTTGAACATACAGAATGTATGCACACATGACTGTAAGTCGCTTTGGATAAAAGCGTCTGCTAAATGGCATATATATATATATATATATATACTGACTACGCAAACATCTACCACATAGTAAGTAGGCCCTTCTGCAACCTAATAGAGGTGAAGAGCACAGCAGCAATACCATGTTCTCCTCATGTTGTCTTTCTTTCCAGAAACTAGCCCGAGAGACTAAAGGAGCCTAACGTTACTCCTTATAGTCCATGTTCTGTTCGGAGCCAAATACTCGTTCTAAACGTGAATCGATTCTCAATTGCGGCACAGTTCTATAAACATAAATTCCTATACTTTCACAGCAAATCAAAATAAATGCGAAATAGACACTTAATGTACATAGTTCTAATTGGTTGTAACGCAGCTGCAACCGACAGTGTTTTTCAGGGACAACGCGTTTGTGACAGCCGTTTCCACACAGGTGTTCAGAGACGCAGATAGCTAGTTAGCACAGGTTGTCCACTCTGTCTTCCATCTGGTTTCCGTAAACAAGCGCTGTGACATGGAAATGTGGCGGTGTGGAAACAGAAACGCTAATCCTAGCAAGATGTGTATCAATTTAACCTTTTTTGTCTTTCGAAAATAATGTATTGCTGCTACGAAATATAAGGTTCTTATGGTTCCAAAACCGTACTGCACGTGACGCGTGTTCATGTTTTGATTGAGCGTCCGAGCTCTTAAAAAAACTATCTTACAGAAAATGCAATTGTCCAATGATTGTGTGTGTAATGTAATAACAGACTCATGATCAAGGGATAATCCTGACCTACAGAATTGCTTGGTATTATAACAGGCTGGAGTTGGGTGCCGTTATACAATAGTTGTGTATTATAGGCTATACTTAGAATGAATTTCCCTGATATTTTTGAATACTGGGGGGGGATCATAAAACAATGTCATTATTTGAATTGAATTAGATTGCAATAAAAATAACTTGATGAATGAGGGGGGAAAAGTACCTTTTTTTGTGTTTTTTTACACCTCAGTTTGTAAATCGTAGGAAAGAATTATCTGTGTGTATAGCAAACGCCCCAAATATCAACACAGTCGAGGGACGTTTTTAAATGTGATTCTACAGAATAAAATATGTACATGATCCAGTTCAACTTCAATCATGCCCGCAATGGTAGCCTACTCTCCAGCTTTGCGACAAAATAAACATTTATCTAAAATTCACAGACCAGCAAAAATACACCACATGATTGAAAATTCAAGAAACATTTAATTTGGTTGACCTACATGGTAAATTACAGATGAATATAGCACCAAAAGTTTCAAAAAACATTTACGGCAAACTCACCTGTTCCGAGGAGAATCTGCGTTTCTTTTGATAATGCTGAAACTCGTATGCTGTTGTCGAACACGCCTATACACGTCACCGATCAAAACTGCGTGCAGGTCGCTCGCTCTCTCTCTTGATTATGACAGTCGTTAGTTGTCTCCTCCTTGTCACTCCCCTATGCAGAACAGGTTACTATTGTGAAGGAAAACTAACCTGTCTGTGCCTCCAATCTTTGTTTGAAATGTCTGACATTCCTTATAGACTAGTCTTCCTTTTTGGTCTAATTGTCACCAACATCGAATACACAAAAACATGTAGTAGATCAAGAACAAATTGACGGTGGAAGAGTTTAGGTACATTTGGACACACAAAATCATTGTTGTTTGTCACCCATGTGTTTATTAATCAATCATGGATAAAACGGGATCCAGCTAATATTGAAACGTTGGGTCAGAATGTTCGCTGACAGAGTATGTGATACAGAAGTAGATAGACTCTGTTTCCTTGACATCTGTTAACTTCCTGGTCTTTAATATGTGACAAGGCAACATTAACAGACAAGTCAGAGACATGACGTCTAATAATTTCCCCAACTTTTTAAGTTTCACAAGATTGAGGGATTTATACAATTGTAACAGTTCAATTTTTTAAAATATAACGAAATAAGGATTTTTTTCCACCCCATTTACATTTGTGAATATAATATTTGTCCAAGAGAATAATAATGCTAATAAAATAGTTATGATAGATCGGAATTACAAGGATAAACATCATGCCATTTAACATCATCAAAGGTTAACATAGGTAATAGACACAAGCATCTATGGATTTCAATCCATAGTTTACTAGAATGGCGACATGGGAAGAAAAAAAATGCTCTACAGATTCTGGAACAAAAAACACCAGGCATTTTGTCAAAATTAAATCTTTTGTGCAAGAAATCATTAACAGGTTAGATGGAAGGAAATATTTTAAAATTAGTTTCTTTAACTTTTGGGATAACTGGATAAAAGGTTGTCGCTTTTGACCATAGCATGGGTTGGTCACTTCCATAGCAATATATTGAATTGGAATCACCAAAAATGGCTTCATTAACTGCCAGTCGTATCCACTTATTGTTGAATTTGCCTGGTGTTCTATTATTTCAGCTCTTTCATTGTATTCAGAGTAATGTCCCTGTTTTTAATTACTTTTTTTTCTTATCCGTATTTTTTTTTAAACTGCATTGTTGGTTAGGGGCTCGTAAGTTAGCATTTCCCTCTAAGGTTTACACCTGTTGTATTTGGCGCATGTGACTAATACAATTTGATTTGTATTGATGTGTAATATTGTTACTGTTGCAATAAAATAAAACATATTATTAAAAATAACTTCCTGTTCCTATGCTAGGTTGAAGATAACCTTGGTTGGTTAAGTCACGAGGGTTCTAATATCCCAGAACTCTTTGCATAAATAAGGACAAATTCTAAACTAAGGCACCTGATATGCTATTTAGCAACAGCGCTGGTTCGATTAATCTGTTAATTTTCAAAAGCTTCCAGCATGGAATCGTAACTTGCCTGAGTATTTTCAACCTATAAAGGCCTATGGTGTGTGTGTGTGTGTGTAAGATGACACCTTGGTGGGAGTTGCAGTGGAGCCAGAACTCTACACCATTGATTTGAATAGGGGACTGTGATGCCCAACCCCCTCTCCCCTTAAGTGTCCATCATGACCAAACCAGTCCTCCAGGCTTCAACGTGACCAACAACAGCCATGTCATGAGGACTAGGCAAGATTCCACACCAACAGGAAGTGTGTGTGTGTGAGAGAGTGAGAGAGAGAGAGAGAGAGATTGTTTAGGCAAGATTCCCTTTTGTAACAGACACTGACTGTTAGAAAAAGGATCCAATCCCCAGTATTCTCTGACATTTCTACTAGGGGGGGAAAAAGGCATCATAGTTTTGAGGATCTTTATCAAACTGTGCTGAAATCAAACTTTCCAGACTTTCCTTCAATTATCAAGAAATGACAAGTACATCGGTAAGCAAGTCGAAACAGAAATATATGATAGCGGATAACGTTTCTACACATAAATGTACAAAATATACCAGAAAGGCCACGTGCTCCAAATAAACCACCTGGATTGACATCAGTGTACAACATTGGAATGTGTTCATGTACACCCAGAAGCTGCAAAAATAGTTTTTGAAAAACACAAGTCAACAACGACATATAAAACATTGGAGATGCTTTGTCACTTAATTTACAAAAATATTGCGGAAAAGTCTGTTGAGGAAAACATAACAGATTTGTTAAGATTCATACTGTTAACAATATCTAGAGTTTACAAAATGGTACAAGAGAGATAAATAATTATACACAACAAAGAATGACATCTGCCCACATGGTCATATTGATGTTGGGGTACTGTGTAGAGACTGATCTGTCCTTCGGGGTTGGGCAGTGGCAACCAACTTACAATTATGGCAGTGAACAAAAATATCACAGACATCAATAAAAAACAAAATGCATCAGATAAGAAAACATGTAGATTATAAAACCAGCCTCAATATCAATTTTTGTGGCACTAAAATCGTTATATGATTTGACCCATGACACATCCACATAATGCATATAACTGGCAAGGAATGGCATCCAACATAATGTAGTGGAGGGTAAACTTCAGCATTCGGGCTTGACCTGGCTCAGTTAAGCTGCACAGTTCAGAGTGTGTGTTCGTCTAGTTGAATCCGTCGTTCCAGTCCATGACCTTGTTGTATTCGTTGATCTTCTGTTTGATGTGGGACAGTTTGTTCTTCAGGTACTCACACCTCTCCCTCTTCTCAAGGAACGTAGGATCCTGACAACAAGAGAGAGAAGTTAACATTTGTTTGTTCATTTACTGTCGCCATCGCTCTCTTTCACCATCTGCCCCCCCCCCCCCCACACACACACACCTACACCTGTGGCAACAAGTCCCATATCCCATCTTGTCATTTCATAAAGTAATAAATGGTGGAACCGAAAGCCATCAGATAAGGGCATAGTTGCATTTGATGCATCTAGCAAATGTCCTCGTCTGCAGTGTGAATGTAGAAAGAACAAAGATAAACGTTTCGAACAGGTGTGAAGAGTGAGGAGAGAGGAGCGAGGAGCGAAGAGTGAAGAGAGGAGTGAGGAGTGAGGAGCGAATAGGAAGTGCTCTGATCTACTGTCAGTCCGTCACACATCATTGGTTTACCTGAAAGGGAAACTACCTGAAACTGTGTGAAACTCCCCGTCTACACAAACCGGTTCTACAGATCAGCTTCTACTGGGCATCGTCCATAAACATATTACTGAAACCTAAAACTACTCTACAGGTCATCATTAAAGCTCAGGACATGGAGTGGGTCCCCTACTTATGTACATTTTCTATTAAAACAAGACTCAAAAATCACTTACCGCTTTCTTTCTCTGGTACTCCAATACTATGGTATTGATGCGTTCCTTCTCCTGAAAGAAGATCTTTAACTTTGAACAAGGAATTGGTAAAAAGCACTACAATGACATGAATGGACATGAGGCTATAATTTATGGGAGCTTTATGTTTTTTTAAATATATTTTTACCCCCTTTTTCTCCCCAATTTCGTGGTATCCAATTGTTAGTAGTTACTATCTTGTCTCATCGCTACAACTCCCATACGGGCTCGGGAGAGACGAAGGTTGAAAGTCATGCGTCCTCCGATACACAACCCAACCAGGCCGCACTGCTTCTTAACACAGCGCGCATCCAACCTGGAAGCCAGCTGCACCAATGTGTTGGAGGAAACACTGTGCACCTGGCAACCTTGGTTAGCGCGCACTGCGCCCGGCCCGCCACAGGAGTCTCTGGTGCGCGATGAGACAAGGATATGCCGACCGGCCAAACCCTCCCTAACCCGGACGACAATTGTGTGTCGCCCCACGGACCTCCCGGTCGCGGCCGGTTACGACAGAGCCTGGGTGCGAACCCAGAGTCTCTGCAGTACAGCGCCCTTAACCACTGCGCCACCCGGGAGGCCCAGGGAGCTTTATGTTTGTGTGTGTGTGTGTGTGTGTGTGTGTGTGTGTGTGTGTGTGTGTGTGTGTGTGTGTGTGTGTGTGTGTGTGTGTGTGTGTGTGTGTGTGTAGTCTACGTGCTTGTGTATTTCTCTCTCTCTTGGTCTCAGTACCAGTTGACTGGAGGGCCGTGGAGGCAGGTTCCTCATCAGTTCGTCCATCTCGTCAAACTTCTTGGCCATGACCTGGACCTCAGCATGCAGCTCTTTGTACTCAGCATACTGGTCCTTAAACACAGCCTTGTACTGGTCCCTCTCCTCCTCCGTACGGATTGTCGGGTACTTCCTGTTCACACAACAAATACAAAGCAGAGGTCATCAACAAGCATCTCAAATAGTCTAAAATGACTCGTCCTACACAAACACAGGGTTGGTTTTTTAAGGCCTTTATATGTAGACACAAATGTCTTCCACCTGGGCAACCAGGTGTGTGTGAACTCTCTTGCCCATTAATGACATTAACGGATCAATTAAGAGAGATCGAAAAAGCAGGACTGAGTGTGGCCCTCGTGAGTTGGAGTTCTGCGCCGTATGACCGTGGAGAGATAAGTCTAGTAGGAAGCAGACTGTGACAGTCAGCTAGCCTTTGGTACTTAAGGTCCGTTTGATTTTATTTAACCTTGATACACTGCTCAAATAAATAAAGGGAACACTTAAAACAACACAATGTAACTCCAAGTCTATCACACTTCTGTGAAATCAAACTGTCCACTTAGGAAGCATCACTGATTGACAATACATTTCACATGCTGTTGTGCAAATGGAATAGACAACAGGTGGAAATTATAGGCAATTAGCAAGACACCCCCAATAAAGGAGTGGTTCTGCAGGTGGTGACCACAGACCACTTCTCAGTTCCTATGCTTCCTGGCTCATGTTTTGGTCACTTTTTAATGCTGGCGGTGCTTTCACTCTAGTGGTAGCATGAGACGGAGTCTACAACCCACACAAGTGGCTCAGGTAGTGCAGCTGTGGCAAGATTTGCTGTGTCTGTCAGCGTAGTGTCCAGAGCTTGGAGGCTCTACCAGAAGACAGGCCAGTACATCAGGAGACATGGAGGAGGCCAACAACCCAGCAGCAGGACCACTACCTCCGCCTTTGTGCAAGGAGGAGTAGGAGGAGCACTGCCAGAGCCCTGCAAAATGAGCTCCAGCAGGCCACAAATGTGCATGTGTCTGCTCAAACGGTCAGAAACAGACTCCATGAGGGTGGTATGAGGTCCCGACGTCCACAGGTGGGGGTTGTGCTTACAGCCCAACACCGTGCAGGACGTTTGGCATTTGCCAGAGAACACCAAGATTGGCAAATTCGCCACTGGGGCCCTGTGCTCTTCACAGATGAAAGCAGGTTCACACTGAGCACATGTGACAGACGTGACAGAGTCTGGAGACGCCGTGAAGAATGGTCTGCTGCCTGCAACATCCTCCAGCATGACCGGTTTGGCTGTGGGTCAGTCATGGTGTGGCATTTCTTTGGGGGACCGCACAGCCCTCCATGTGCTCGCCAGAGGTAGCCAGACTGCCATTAGGTACAGAGATGAGATCCTCAGACCCCTTGTGAGACCATATGCTGGTGCGGTTGGCCCTGGGTTCCTCCTAATGCAAGACAATGCTAGACCTCATGTGGCTGGAGTGTGTTAGCAGTTCCTGCAAGAGGAAGGCATTGATGCTATGGACTGACCCGTCCGTTCCCCAGACCTGAATCCAATTGAGCACATCTGGGACATCAAGTCTTGCTCCATGCCACGTTGCACCACAGACTGTCCAGGAGTTGGCAGATGCTTTAGTCCAGGTCTGGGAGGAGATCCCTCAGGAGACCATTCGCCACCTCATCAGGAGCATGCCCAGGGGTTGTAGGGAGGTCATACAGGCACGTGGAGGCCACACACACTACTGAGCCTCATTTTTACTTGTTTTAAGGACATTACATCAAAGTTGGATCAGCCTGTAGTGTGGTTTTCCACTTTAATTTTGAGTGTGACTCCAAATCCAGACCGCCATAGGTTGATAAATTTGATTTCCATTGATCATTTTTGCGTGATTTTTGTTGTCAGCACATTCAACTATATGAAGAAAAAAGTATTTAATAAGAATATTTCATTCATTCAGATCTAGGATGTGTTATTTTAGTGTTCCCTTTATTTTTGTTGAGCAGTGTGTAATATATATATATATATGCAGGGAATTTGAGACCAAAGTCTCTTTTTCTTCACAAAATAATTAAGCAAATACAAAGTACATAATAAGGAGGCAGTGATTCAAATGACAACGAACAAAGGCAGGAGCATGATACACAACAACACAAACGATTAAAAACTCCATCTGTCAGAGAACAGGTCAACTAAAGTTAGATGGGTGGTCAGTACTCACGCCACGTAGTCTGCGATGATTACAGGTTTGGGGATGTGTCCTGAGGGGATGTGTCCTCGGAGGATCTCTGGCTCCAACATCAGAGGGGCGGCTGGAGAGGCAACATGGCCGTCCAACACCTCCGGGATAGTCTGGAGGGTGGGGAGAGGGGTCTGCGCTGAGGTCCTGGAACCGCCCAGCTGGGAAAGGATGGGGATCGGCGGTATGATTACTATGTCGTCAGCAAGGTTAAGGTCAATTCCATTTTAATTCATGTCAATTCAGAAAGTAAACCAAATTCCAATTCCAAATGTTCAAGAGGAAAGTCAGTGTGTCAGTGTGCTTCCTGAATTAACTGGAATTTAACATGGTTGTCAGTATGTATACTCAGCGTAATGGAATGAAGAATGTGACATTTGCGCCTTGGTTGTGAAAAAAAAAGAAGAGCTTTACAAATTAAATGAATAAATATGAATTAAAGTTTTCTACTAGTGTACTAAGAGACTTACAGCAGATATTGGCAGGGAAGATCCAATGGTTTTCATCTGAGAACAAAGAAGACCAATGGGAAAGGATGAGGCAAAGGATTTGTCATGGAAAACAAAACAATTGCAGCCCAAAAGGACAACTGTGTGTGTGTGTCTAACCCCGCCCTCACCTCCTGCGCTAACCCCTCCCTCCTCAGCCTCGCCGCCTCGTGCCGCCACAGCTTCAGACACACACCGGCGCCCACAAAATATATCATCATGTTGACGAACAGAAAAATAATGGCGGCGGTCTGGCCGGCCTCTGTGCGACAGAAGGCTCCATTGACTCCGTTGTTGAAGACAGGGATGTAACAGAGGCCTCCTCTGGTTGTGTCCCTGACGTACATGACCGCTGCTACCATGTAGAGAAACCCAAGGGCCAGGTTAATTACACACTCAGTCATCGGCCACCAAGACGAGTCTAGGAGGATGGTACGGTAGTACATGGTCATCCCCAGGACTAGCATAATGACCGTTACTATCCAGGCCAGGCCAGCCACTACCAAGATGAAGGGGGTTTTGGGTCCGTCATAGCTGAACGATCCGCTGCCTCCGTATGCTGCTGCACCGCCCCCTAACCCCCAAACAACTGTGGCTGGGAGTAGCCGAACATATTGAACCACTCGTTGTCCTTGTGCACATATGCACACGCACAGGCAAAGACGACAGCGCCCAAAAGGAGCTCGACGCAGCCCAGGATGCGCAGTAACCCCGCCCAGGACTTCATATAGGCGTAGCGCTGGTGGTAATCCTCCACCCGCTCGCTGTAGGTCTTGGCTGAGCGGAATGTGACACCTGAGACAGACTCGAATGCATCAGTTCCTAGCAACATGGCGTCACGTTCTTTTCTGGAGTTGTAGCTTCCACCAGAGCCTCCGTACGGATCCAGGTAGGAGCCAGGGAGGGAGGGAGAGGGGGGAGGGGAGCAGGGGACACCTCTAGTGGTTCCTGGTTTGAGGTCGTCTTTTTCCGTCAGCGGCGGGGAGGGGGGTAAGGAGAAGGGCTTGTTGCTGCTACCACGGACACTGTTGCCGCGGAAGAAGTTCTTGAAGGAGTCAGGAATGAAGCGGCGGACGGGTTTGATGTCCATGGCCGCACTGTCGTTGTCAAGGCGCTCCGAGGCACCGTCGCTAGGGGGGTAGAAGTCAGGGCCCACGGGGGGCTGGTCTGGGAGGGGAGGGGGGGGCAGGGGGTCGGAGCTCACAGCCAGGTCTGCCCCCCTGAAACCCCCAAGGGAGCGGGGAGGAGGAGGGAGGTCCTGGTCCCTCCATAAGGAGCCCACTGGGACCTGGTCGTAGTGAGGTTCTGCATCCTGGACAATGTTGAAACGGCCAGAGGAACCTCCTCTAGCAGACATGGGGACGCACTGGTCTCTGCCCTCGTACAGACACAGAGAGGAGAGAGGCTGTGGTTAGAAAATGCAGGACAATATTGCCAAAGGATGAGCTGCTTGATAGTCTCAAATCTATGCAGTATACTTTGTTTGACCTCTAAACTACCTTTACAAAAGCATAACAGGACAAAGATTGTTAAACTCAAGACATGAGACATGATCTGGATTACTATTACAATGTGTGTGTGTGTGTGTGTGTGTGTGTGTGTGTGTGTGTGTGTGTGTGTGTGTGTGTGTGTGTGTGTGTGTGTGTGTGTGTGTGTGTGTGTGTGTTATTGATATGTATAATTATTGTTACTTTCAGATTTTTTTTATGCATTATTCTTTTTTAGTTTAGTAAATATTTTCTCAACTTTTTCTTGAACTGCATTGTTGGTTACGGTTTTGTAAGTAAACATTTCACGTTAAGGTCTACCTGTTGTATTTGGAGCATGTGAAAATCAGATTTGATTTGTGTGTGGGGGTGGGGGGGACAGTAGTTGCATGCAAACGGGCACTGTCTTCTATCAGGGGCTTCCTGGTTATTGGCAATGCCAGATATCTGGGGGGGTAACAATAGAACACAAAGAACCTACCCAGATTCACCTAAACCTCATGTGTATTACTGGAAAGCAATACATTTTCAGTGAGTGGACTTTCTTGGTGGTTAAATCAATAAAAATGTAAATAACAGGTCTGTCTGTCTCCCACAAACAAAACAATGTGGGGAAAATTTGGTAACAAGTTTATAGTTTTCTATAGCATGTCAAGTAAAACTCCCATTACCAGAGGACCACAATATCAACATCTCTTCACAATTTTGGCATTGTTGTATCTTGCATCAATAGTAACATCGCAAAAATAGTTGGAATAATACCTCTTTTACACAGTCACCGGGCCAGATTCACATGGCCTTGCTGTTCAGTATGAATATGTTTATATGGCTCGGATTTCCTCTCTGGCTGTGTCACCTGGAATGAGGACAAACAGGCGACAGACAGTCAGTTACACTGAGGGAGTTTGTTTATCTGGCCCGGGTTACCCCGGTGGAAGAAGTTTGAACCAGGAGAAAAGTGACGCCAGGCTGCCTCCCGACGTGAGCCAAGTGCCTGCTCTCTCTCGTTGATGGCGAAATCGGATGAAAACAAACGTGTCAGAATTAAGTATGTGGAGAGTGATCAGTAGGATTACGTGTTTTTCACATTCAGATGTGATTGCTTTTGATAAAAACGCAATTGACAACTAGTTTAAAAATTCTAAAAATGTATTTTATGGAAAAGGTATGCATGTTTCTGGATGATGCGCCATGCTGCCTTGTTGACAACATGACCGTTTGATTTGAGAAGGGCGCTCCTCCCTCCCCGATTTTGCCCAATAACGTGACTGGCCATTGCCCAGTTCATCCCGGGCCCGCGTAATACAACTCCCTCAATGACCTACATGCATCAAATCAAATATCTTACTTGTCACGTGCTCGGGAATATAACAGGTGTGGACCTTACCGTGAAATGCTTACTTACAAGCCCTAACCAACAATGCCGTTTAAAAAAAATACAGTTAAGAAAATATTTGCTAAATACACTAAAGTAAATAAGAAAAAAAAGTAACTACATAACGAGGCTATATACAGGGGGTACCGGTACCGAGTCAATGTGCAGGCTATATACAGGGGGTACCGGTACCGAGTCAATGTGCAGGGGTACTAATTAGTCGAGGTAATTTGTACATGTAGGTTGGGGTAAAGCGGGAGCAAGGTTGTGTACTGAACATCTACAGTATATCCTACATACTTTAATAGCTGTACTTTAGGTTTGCAAAAAGCCTCAATCTGATGACCTTATTTGTTCTGACCAAACATAGCAATTTTAAGAGAGACTGTAGCAGCCGGTTACAACTCCATTACAACTTGGACGTTAGGTGTGCATCTTTGTCGACATAAAAAAAAAAAATCTAAACCACATGACAAGGCTACATCAAATCTGAACTAAAACTCGTGTCCACAATTTCATTTTGACATGCAGTCCACCACATGGCGAATAGGAGCTTCGGGAACATTCTACAAACACTTATTATTATTATTATTATTGGCCTAACCTCTGAGTACAGAACTACTGATCTTTCACGGCATTATCTATGTTTTTATTAATATTAACCTGATTTGTAACATTACCAGGTTGCTGTCCAGACAGTTTACCATCCCCATGAAATTGCTACTTGCATCATCACATATAACCTACATAAAACTGATAAGCACATATTAAAACATCTGTAATATCTATTCCTAAATGTGACAACTCAGTTGACGTTTTATTATGAAATGTATTTGAATTTCGCTTACCTGCCGATAATACATTCACCTGTTTCTTCCGTTCATTAATTTCCGCAGAACGTAGGAGCTGGACCATGTGACCAACCAGTCCCTGTGCGTGACATAGCCGTCTGACAAGAACAACACCTGGGCTGTCCGGTCGAACCAGGGGTGTATTCATTACGCCAATTCTTTTGCAAAACGTTCGTCTGTTGCGAAACTGTTTAAGGCCTACTCCAAACGGAAAACATTTTGCAACGAAAACGAGTTTCTATTGGACAAATTTAGGTAGGTCGCTCACAGTTTCGTTTGCTTCTTAAACGATAAACGACCTGTTGCAAGACGCAATGCATACAACCCAGACTTAACTGGGCTGAAAAAACGTAATGCAACGTTCAATTAAACGGAAACGGCTCGTTTCTAAGCGATTAGTTAAAAAACGGGGAGGGGTTTGGTTGCGGTTTGGGGAAACGTGCCGTCCAGTACAAAGCCCTTACGCAACGTAGCAGATGTTCAATCGAACTTAACGCACCCCTGATGCGGTGGGTGTAACTGGCGCTCTCTTAAAAAGGGGATCGAAACCAGTGATATGATCTGAAACCCCCCTTGGCCCTTTTGACTACTAATTGCTACTTTTTCTGCCGTTACTCTAATTTGCATTTTACTCTTTTTTTTTGCAGACGAGACTTGCTCCTCCAGCTGGCTATTTCCGTGATATGCAGCACATCAAGAGAAATAAAAGCGCAGTTTAGTTGATTGCCTGTAGCAGGGGTGTGAAACATACGCCAGGGGGTCCCTCTGACCTTCTCCAATGGATGAGGAGTCGAGAAGAGGTGGTGAGGAGTATGCAATTGAGATTATCCCTGGGTAGAAATTATAAATGGACCAACATTCATCAGCTCGCTAATAAATCACAGAAATGAAAGCTCAACAGTCAGGGAACCAAAACGTTTTGATGGGGAGGAAATATAACCAATCCGGACCTCGTCCGAGACAGACTGCAGCTTCCAGGGCAAAACGAGTTAAACACCCCTGGCCTTTAGACACCCTGGCCTTTAGACACCCCTGGCCTTTAGACACCCCTGGCCTTTAGACACCCCTGGCCTTTAGACAAAGATCCAATAAAATCACCAGTTCATTGTAAATGCATTTGTATTCTTTATTATGCTGTTCCACCATCATTCCTTCCTTGTACAGTATAAAGCTTTAGCCATACAAAAACGACCACTGTCTACTGATAAAACCTGTGAGTATTTCATGGAAATACTAGCGGTATGAGGACAAAATTAAATGTTTCATGCATCTTTTCTTAAATAAAATGGAAATATGAAACCTAAAATGAAAAACAAAATAAAAAAACTAACTTCTGGCAAAAACACAATTCCTGCATTATGGCCTGTCTTGTTGAAATCTGAATGACATGACTAGGTTTATGGCTACCAATGTCCACAAGAAATTATGAATTTAAAAGATAATACAATAAAATAAAAAAAAATGTAAAACAAAAACACATTTAACCAAAAGGCATGTTTTTTTGTTATGTAGATAAACCATTGCAATGGAATAAATGCGAAATAAATTGTAATCGGTTTTAAATCAATCTATGCCACAAGAAAATGCAGCATGCATCTAACTAACTAATACACATTCAATTTTGCCCATCCTTAAGACTCTAAAATGACAAAACATTTCCCTTAGGAGAGTAGAGATATAGTGACGCATGCATTTGGTCTTGAATACTGCCCAAATCTTGTGATGACATGGTGTTTTCATGACATCTAGCTTGTCCATAAACAGCTCTTGCAACACAAGTCAGTATCCAAACATGCTTACTGCCCTAGCTTTCATCCTAAATGAAGGTGTGGTTAACCATACAATCCAAGCAGGGAATAAACACAGCCAACGGGTGCATCTCAACTGACACCAGCTACCACATATAGTGCACTACCGTCGACCAGTGTCCTAGGCCCTGATCAAAATTACTGCACTATATAGCGAACAGGCTACCATTTGAGACGTAGATATTTATTATCATTACACTAGGCCTCTACTCAGTGAGGTAACCACACTTGTCCATGTCTTAGACTGTAAACAATAGAGAGTGTATCGTTCACCAATTTTATGTCATCAATGTTGTCAACTATGCTAGATGAATTTCGTTTTCAGACCTGGGGCCTATTTTTGTTCCAGTCCAAGACTATCACACCCATTTCAACAACTCAATGATTGTTTGATCATTTCAGAATCAGGTGATACATGTTGTGCTCGAACCAAAACCAGGACTTAAAGCCTCAGTACGATCCTAGTATGTGTGTGATTGCTATAAGTTAAAGGCATATAGATTTTTTTTTCTCCAACAAACATAAAGAGTCCATTGGTATGTTTTTTTCTAGTATGAAGAAGATTCCAGCCATGCACTGTTTTGGTTTCTAGGGTTTGTGTCCATGCTCGTTGTTGTCCTTCACCCACTGCTCTATCCACTGTTTTGGTTTCTAGGGTTTGTGTCCATGCTAGTTGTTGTCCTTCACCCACTGCTCGATCCACTGGACTACCTGCTCCAGGTTGCGCTCCAGGTCCTCAGGCTCGTTGCTGGGCAACTGGTGGACAATCTCCT
Organism: Oncorhynchus gorbuscha; assembly: GCF_021184085.1. Taxonomy (NCBI): domain Eukaryota; kingdom Metazoa; phylum Chordata; class Actinopteri; order Salmoniformes; family Salmonidae; genus Oncorhynchus; species Oncorhynchus gorbuscha. The sequence continues at coordinate 87,535,715 of NC_060177.1, read as the reverse complement.
CCTTGTAGGCCTCCATGGCCTCCTCGTAGATGGTCTGGAAGATCTCACACTGGACATTGTCCTGCAATTTCTTCCCTGTGTAGCCCCTGTGGAGAGAGAGAGAAAGAGAGAGAAAAATACACATGTGTTAGAGCTTTCTGAATCCCCTATAGGGTCTTACCAGGGAAGAGGGAAGTGTTCTGTACAGTCCCCCCCCCCCCCATGAAGGAGAAGGAAAGGGAGGAGCATGTCAGCCAGTAGGAGGAGAGAAAGAGACCCTTTTTAGACTATTGAGCCCAAGCCATACTGGGTTGTGATCCACTGGCCTGTTAATGCACCAACCATAGTAGCTGGAACCATGTTGAAAGCAAAATGAGCAAATAAAACCGCTGAGCCAGCGTAAAAAGATTTAGGTTGGCACAACAGTATGAAAGAAGAAGGGAAAAAAAGTAAGGAGGCACACACAGGGTCATAGTGCCTGTAGCCTGGAAAACAGCACGGTAGTGATAATGTAGTCCGTGTTCGCGACGTCTAGCAAATACACTGTTAAAACCTTTTTTTTCCCCAATTTGGCAAGAGGAAACCCCACCTGCCCTCCAGCCGACTGTAGAGGTTGGTGTTGTCCGTGCGGAGCACGAAAACAATCTGGAACCAACGCTCTGGGAAGAAGTCACAGCCGTGGTAGTCCACTATCACCCCTCCGTCGCCCATCTTATCCTCCAGCTCATCCACCACCTGGAACAAGGTAGTAAAGCAGTCAGCCTTAAAAAAAAACGTGAGGGGAAACAAAAAAACAAGTCCTGTGGCGTGGTAACTGCAGCAGCTAAAAATACACAGGCTTTGTCATGAGATGTGAATAAACTGTTTTAGATGAGATAAGACTCACCCGGTCCTCATCTAACACTGGGCACTGGTACTCTTCATCAAATCCATCAAACAGCTGCCCTAGAAGAGACAGAGACAAAACAACATCATCAGCATGCTCTCCAAAACTTCTAACTAGATATGCCTATTTTATACTCCTGTCATGTGACAACACAATGAGTCACATGATGGGGTAGTGTTATGGTAGATACAGAGTGGCTTCAGAAAGTATCCATAACTCTTGACATATATTACACATTTGTGTTACAGCCTGAATTAAAAAAATATTGACTCAAGAAATGTAGCCTTTTCATCAATTAGTAAAAATGTCAAATAACATAATTCCACTGACATTATGTGGTGTTGTGTCCAGTGACAATGTTTTTCTCTCAATTTCATCCATTTTAAATTCAGTCTGTAACAACAAAATGTGGAAACAGACGAGGTGTGTGAATACTTTCTGAAGAGACCGTAGCTAGTATACCCTTATGCACTTGGTCATCTGTGGTCTATTCATTAGTCAGAATACGTTTGGAAAACTTTTTTTCTCACGCAAAAGAAATCCTTTATGATCCAAATGCAAAGAACGGTCCTAACTGACTAATAGAAACTCGTTTTCACTGCAAAACGTTTGGAGTTAACGGTTTCCATTGCACAACGTTTTGCAGCGGGATCAGACTAATGAATAGACCCCTATAGTGTGTCTTCTTACCTTCTTGTGCCAGGTCGCCTACATTGACATAGGTTAGTCCTGTCCTCTGGGCAAGCTCTTTCCCCAGGGTGGTCTTCCCTACGCCAGGGGTGCCTGTCAGAGGACGGCATAATCATCATAAACAACGTGCTAACTAGGTGGGTAGCTACCTCAAATTTAGCCTACTTCGCCGTTGTACATCTGCAACCACGTCCCAAACATCATACTTTTCTATTTCTACATGTGGTATCTATGCAAACCATTTTCAAGTGAATGATGCTAAAGTTACGAAGGGGGTTGTTAGGTACAACACCTACTAGTAGCGAGCTAACGCCAGGGATTTCGACCACGCAGCATCTTTCGAGCTTATTTGTGGTGCATCATTGGCTAGCCACAAGCACATAATCGCCCTGAACGGTCTATACACTTAGATTAAATATCGTTATAGAGGCGGGTAGACGGTGGTAGTTAAATAGATAGTTAACTCGTTGGATGGAGACTTGTTTAACATTACCTGTCAGTAGAATATTTGGTCGCTTCATGATTTTCATCGCTGTTTTTTTTTTGTTCTTGCCTTGCGTCCTCTACACGTGACCAATTACAAAGGTACCGTAGACCTCGGAAAGTTCTCCTATTTTGTTTGTTACTTTTGTTAACAAAACCAGACCACTTGTATCAATCAGTAACCCACTCAATCAAAGTCACTTATGAGTAAAATTACAACAAAGCTTCGTGAATCGTGTATTTGGAGAACACGCGACCCCCCCGTGTGCGTGATGTGACGTCAGTATTGCGCGCCGAGTTGTCAAGAAGGACCTCGATTTTAAAGGGAAAACGCTCCTTGCTGTGTGGTGTTTTGATTCGACGTTTGTTATGCATTTGCCTTTCTGTTACAGACTTAAGTTATAATACATGTGCCTTTCAAAGTTTGGAATTACTTCAGAGGATGGCCAAGAATGGTATGCGTACTTTGTTTCGTTTATCTAGCTTGGTTTGTTACGTGAGAAGTGAAGTCTGCGTCGGTAGCTAACTATAACTAGCAACTTTAGCTTAACGTTACTTTGTTAACTTGTTTGCCAACTAGAGTTAGCTAGACGAAACGTTGGATGTGTTCGCTACTATTGCAGCTCTGGTGACATAATCGACCTTATTCCTACTTAGTTATGCCACGTAAATGGCTATTACTCAGTAGCAAACTCAATCGCTAGCAAACGTTAGTAGAATTAGCGCTAGGTGGCTACGTTAGCTAGCTAAGCTAGTCTGTTTTCTGCATTCGTTATGCTATAAGTTAATGATTGTTTTCTATTCCATCTTCCTCAGCCTTGCATTGACCAGCTGGCGCCTTTTGTCAATGTGAAGTACCACATCTTATGATGTCAAAACTTTATCTGAGAGGAAAAGTAGCTTCAAATAAAGTGAGTTCATGGTGTGCGAGTCAAAGTAGATCGCTAGCACGTTAAGGAGTCACTGTCACTTCACTAACATCTCTCTCCCCCCAGCTGGATCGTTGGGTGGAGCCATCATTCGGTGAACACCTCGGCAATGCCAACCTCTCCCTCTCCTCAGGCATTGGAGGCGTAGCCCTCTCTGGAGGTACCTGGGTTGGCAAGGCCCAGCCGTCCAGCACCGACCTCAACAGTGGCAAACGCCTCCGTAAGAGGAGGGCAGACCCCAACGCCTCCAAGCTCCAGACCTTTACCTCCACAGAGCCTGCACAGGGCGACCAGGATGAGCCCTGGGTGGACACACACAAACCCCACTCTCAGGTAACCATCATGGGGGAAAGACTAGACCACCAGACCCCACTGGAGTGAAGTGGTTTATTCATCACACACTTATCTCTGTTTGGCCTTGTGTAGGCTGAACTGGCCGTCCACAAAAAGAAGATTGAAGAGGTGGAGGATTGGATGAGAGTTCACGTGGACCCCAAGACTGCAAAGGTTTGGCTCTGATCTTTTTAAAGCTCAAAAGATGGCTATAGATCACTGTTTATGTCACTATGCATTCATCACAGTTTTAGAGACACTTTTATCACTTCAAATTCTGAATTGTTGTGTTTTCAATTGAGAATAATACACCAAATCAAAGCTCAAACATTACTGCTCATTTATACCAACAGCACCCCATGAAAAATATGATATATATATATATATTGTGCACGAGCACATTTCATTGCACCGCCCCAAACATTTCCCATTTCTATGATATCTAATCTAAACACAAGTTTTCTGAAAGCTCTCAGTATTACATTTTTTATTTATTTTTACCTTTATTTTACTAGGCAAGTCAGTTAAGAACAAATTCTTATTTTCAATGACGGCCTATGAACAGTGGGTTAACTGCCTGTTCAAGGGCAGAACGACAGATTTTGTACCTTGTCAGCTCGGGGATTTGAACTTACAACCTTTCGGTTACTAGTCCAATGCTCTAACCACTAGGCTACCCTGACGCCCCAGTACTCAAACTGTGCCCTCGTGTCCACAGGGTGGCGCTGTTCTGCTGCTGACCGGTCCGTCGGGGTGTGGGAAGTCAGCTACAGTGCAGGTTCTGGCCCAGGAACTGGGTTACAGGGTGCAGGAGTGGAGCAACCCATCCAGCCTCTCAGAGTACCGACCCAGCGCAGACCGCTCAGACCCTGACACTTACAGACAGATCTTTGACCCAGGTGAGAAAAACCTGGTGTGTATTCAGTGGTGTAAAACTTTCAGAATGTTGCAGATAGAAATTGATTGTGTGGGGCTGACATGATTCCTTATTCTACATAACAAACTATCCTATCTGTTTAGTACATTTTTGTAACGTTGCACCCTCCTAAACAGGCCCGAGGTCTGTCTGGACCAAACAGACTTCTACCTCTATTTTGTGTTTTCCCGGTTTTTGTTTTTTAGTTGATCATTCGTTTTATTGTACTGTATGTTCAAGACCTAGACGCAATAAACGTCATTGGACAAATAACAGTTGGATTGTCAGCGTACATCCAACACATAATCACATTAACTTTTCCGTTTTCTTTGTTCCTCCCCAGACTCGAGGTTCAATGGTTTCTATGGCAGCTCTCAAACAGGCCTGTTCCAGGAGTTCCTTCTCAGGGCCAACAAGTACAACCGCCTGCAGATGAGCGGAGAGGGAGGGGCCTCGGACTCAGACAGGACGCTCATACTGGTGGAGGTACAGTACACTACCTACTTAGTACTTACGGACAGTATCGTTGCCATGACAACACGGCACTTAAACATTTACAGTAGTAAGAAAAGCTTTACGTATTTTTGACGTTTCTTTCTTGACTTTGAGTAAATAATTTGTGTATCTGGTGTTAATTTCTCCGTTTGTTTCTCTCACACGCTCTCAGGACTTTCCTAACCAGTTCTACAGGCAGCCTGGGTCCCTGCATGATATTCTGAGGTGAGCTCACTGTGTTTTGAGCGACTCGCTGTGACTGCAGAAGATATTAATACTGAGGTTTTGTTCTGTATTAATGTGTGTGTGTGTGTGTGTGTGTGTGTGTGTGTGTGTGTGTGTACATGTTCCTCCTCTGTCAGGCGCTTTGTGAAGACGTGCCAGCGCCCCCTGCTGTTCATCGTGTCTGACAGTCTGAGTGGAGACAGCAGCTCCAGACTGCTGTTCCCTAAACACATACAGGAAGAGATGGGGGTTTGCAACATAAGGTACTTTATAGTAAACTCTGTCCACTAACCCAACACACCGCCCACTGTTCCCTAAACACATACAGGAAGAGCTGGGGGTTTGCAACATAAGGTACTTTATAGTCAACTCTGTACACTAACCCAACACACCGCCCACTGTTTCCTAAACACATACAGGAAGAGATGGGGGTTTGCAACATAAGGTACTTTATAGTAAACTCTGTACACTAACCCAACACACCGCCCACTGTTCCCTAAACACATACAGGAAGAGCTGGGGGTTTGCAACATAAGGTACTTTATAGTAAACTCTGTCCACTAACCCAACACACCGCCCACTGTTCCCTAAACACATACAGGAAGAGCTGGGGGTTTGCAACATAAGGTACTTTATAGTAAACTCTGTCCACTAACCCAACACACTGCCCACTGTTCCCTAAACACATACAGGAAGAGCTGGGGGTTTGCAACATAAGGTACTTTATAGTAAACTCTGTCCACTAACCCAACACACTGCCCACTGTTCCCTAAACACATACAGGAAGAGCTGGGGGTTTGCAACATAAGGTACTTTATAGTAAACTCTGTCCACTAACCCAACACACTGCCCACTGTTCCCTAAACACATACAGGAAGAGCTGGGGGTTTGCAACATAAGGTACTTTATAGTAAACTCTGTCCACTAACCCAACACACCGCCCACTGTTCCCTAAACATGTACAGGAGGAAGTGAACATGAGCAACATCAGGTAGATTGACAGGTTATCTTTCTCTAACCCAGTGGCCCTCTTCTTCTGTTCCCAGTTTTAACCCTGTGGCTCCCACCAGTATGATGAAGGTTCTGAGCCGGATTGTGTCTGTACAGGCAGTAAAGGTGAAACAACAGGTCTTTGTATGCATGGGAGTGTATGTAGCCTAGTGGTTAGAGTGTTGTGCCAGTAACCAAAAGGTTGCTGGATTGAATCCCTGAGCTGACAAGGTAAAAATCTGTCGTTCTGCCCCTGAACAAGGCAGTTAACCCACTGTTCCCCAGTAGGTCGTTATTGTAAATAAGAATTTATTCTTAACTTAGTTAAATGTAATAAATAATAATAATAATGTACATGAGTGTGTATGTGCTGTTCTTTTCTGGATGTGTGTGTGTGTCCACAGAGTGGAGGAAAGATGTCTGTTCCTGACAAGGCTGCTTTGGAACTGCTGTGTTCAGGATCCTCCGGGGACATCCGCAGTGCCATCAACAGCCTGCAGTTCTCCTGTCTCACGGGTGAGGGCGCCACACACCCATAAATGCCACACAACGGTTCAGTGGTCAGTCACCTGCTGCTCCTAATTCCGCTGGTCTAAAATCAATGGCTTCCGAACCGTTTAGCATTGTGACACACCTAGAGCTTTTGGGTTTTTGCTTTCCTAGACATATATGCCCTGGTCCTGGGCTAAGACACATATTCAATGGAAATTCTCCATTTTAAAGAGTCTTTTTTTAAAGTATAGGACTAGGTGTAATCTGTCAGAGAAACCGGCCTCTTTAGCCAGGACCCAGACTGAATTTGTGACTGAAAGGTAATAGACTATGACCGACCAGTAGTCTACTGATGAAGAACTGCTGACTGAAAGGTTACAGACCAGTAGTCTACTGATGAACTGCTGAAATGATTCATATATTAAAGTCATTGAACCACCTGTAAAAGCTTATAATGTTCCAGACCAGTCTATGAAGAAGGGGTTCTCGGCGGTGGAAAGGGGAAAGGCCACAGCGACCTCGTCGGGGAGAGCCGTTGTCAAGGCAACGCGTGGGAAGAGGAAGGCCAAAGACTCAGAGGGGCGGGACAAGGAGCTGGCAATAGGGGGGAAAGACTCCTCCCTCTTTCTCTTCAGAGCACTCGGCAAGATCCTCTACTGCAAGAGTGAGTGGCGTCAGGGGGAAATGGGCAGTACATGGTGAAAGCCCATCAGGGAAATAGCTTTTACCTGTCCAGGAAGGAAGCCTTCTCTTAGCGTTTAGATTCAGCAGGGATACAACACTGGGAGACATTCAGATAGAGATGTATTATAGAGAAGGAACGTGCGTCTCTGACGTGTAGAATAAGGAATCGGAACAGCTCTGCTCGTCACAATTATAGCAGTAATGTTCCACAACGTTACATTGGTGGGAGGAGGGGCTCTGTTGAAGTGGATGGATTTTAATTGGCTGGTGTTTTTTATGATTTGACAGGGGAGAGCCCTGAGGGTTCAGAAGGTTCCCAGGGACCCAGTCTGCCTGCACATCTCTCAGAGCACCACAGAGACAGGTTACTGGTGGACCCAGAGGTACAACACAGACCAACACATAGACAAACCTAACGTGTCATCATGTAACCCCCACCTCCCTCTCCCCTATCAGGCTGTAGTAGAACGCTCCCACATGTCAGGAGAGTTCTTCAGCCTGTATCTGCAGCAGAATTACCTGGAGTTCTTCTCTGATGTGGAGGATGTGGCCCGGGCCTCGGAGTACCTGTCTGATGCTGACTTCCTCACTGCCGAGTGGAGCGTGAGTAGCACTCGGACTGGGCATTATTGGCCTAAAAATCAAACATGGCCGATTTCACGATATATATCTACATTTTTTGTTTCATAACATTTTCTCTAAATTCGCTTTGTTGTACAATATTAAAGGTAAAAGAAACTGCATTTCAAACAGTTGGCAATAATCTAGTGAATTCAGGGCTTGTGATATTATATCTAGGCTAAATATAAGCCTTCCACAATCATAAGACCCACTAATAATGTCATTATTTGATCAAAATAGTTTAACCAGCTTTTTTTGTTGCAATTAATCACTGATCTGGCTGTCAAGTCTCTGAAAATGGCCTTTTTATTTAAAAAAACAATGTTTTACCAGAACCATGCATAATGCACATTGACTAATGAATGACTACATGTAGCAGGCAGTATAGAACATTAACACCGGTCTCATCAACATTACACTCATCTTTATATTTCTAGTATTTCTAGAATAGAAAAAACACCATTGTCCAAATGTACATGACAACATGGAGCACTCGGATGTCAAAATGTCAGGACCATGAGACTATGAAATATTTAAATCTTACATTGAGTACTTGGATTTGGGACACTGTAGTCTAGTCAAGTTTTTCATATGATGCCCCACTGGTATCATATCACAAGCTTATTGAGTTACTGTTGCAAAATGTTTCCTGGCTAGCAGGCAGTGTCATTGTGTGTGTAGTCCCGTAGCACCATGGGGGAGTACGGCTCTTCTGTCGCCACCAGAGGTCTTCTACACTCCAACTCTGGTCACGTGGCTGGAGGCTTCAGACCCCTGCACAAACCCAACTGGCTATTGGTCAACAAGAAGGTAACTTTAACACGCACAAGCGCACACAAACACTTATGTATACGCACGCACAAGCACACACACACACGCACACACAAACACACGCACACAAACACTTATGTACACACACACACACACACACACACACACACACACACACACACACACACACACACACACACACACACACACACACACACACACACACACACACACACACACACACACACACACACACACACACACACACACACACACACGCACACACACACACACACGCGCGCGCGTGCTTACACAGTCACTCACACAAACATATTCAGGCCCAAGCTCAACTGGTCAAGATAAGGTGAAAGGTCAGAGGGTTATGATGGAAACACTCCCACACACATTGGGGTTGATACCAGTAACATGAGGAGACTTTCGTGTGTGTGTGTGATTTCAGTACCGTGAGAACTGCCAGGCCGCCCAGTCCCTCTTCATCAGTTTCTGCCTGACGCCTGTTAGTCTCCAGACAGAGCTACTTCCTTACCTCGCCCAGCTCAGCAACCCATTGAGGAATCCAGGTTAGACACACACACACACGTGACCCTGCATTGCCCTACAAACTTACAATTATAGAAAAGATTACCATAACAGAAACGGCCGTAACAGAAACGGTCGTAACAGAAACATCCTCCTCTTTGTTAAACCTTTTATTTAATAGTTTCCACATGAGCCCTGAATACATACATTTATAAAATATTAACATCTATATTCACATCAATACACACATCAATACACATCAATACACATCAATACACACATCTATATTCACATCTATATTCACATCAATACTCACATCAATACACTAATCAATATTCACATCAATACACATCAATACACTAATCAATACACACATCAATACACACATCAGTACACATCAATATTCACATCAATACACACATCTACACTGCTCAAAAAAATAAAGGGAACACTTAAACAACACAATGTTACTCCAAGTCAATCACACTTCTGTGAAATCAAACTGTCCACTTAGGAAACAACACTGATTGACAATACATTTCACATGCTGTTGTGCAAACGGAATAGACAACAGGTGGATATTATAGGCAATTAGCAAGACACCCCCAATAAAGGAGTGGTTCTGCAGGTGGGGACCACAGACCACTTCTCAGTTCCTATGCTTCCTGGCTGATGTTTTGGTCACTTGAATGCTGGCGGTGCTTTCACTCTAGTGGTAGCATGAGACGGAGTCTACAACCCACACAAGTGGCTCAGGAAGTGCAGCTCATCCAGGATGACACATCAATGCGAGCTGTGGCAAGAAGGTTTGCTGTGTCTGTCAGCGTAGTGTCCAGAGCATGGAGGCGCTACCAGGAGACAGGCCAGTACATCAGGAGACGTGGAGGAGGTCGTAGGAGGGCAACAACTCAGCAGAAGGACCGCTACCTCCTCCTTTGTGCAAGGAGGAGCACTGCCAGAGCCCTGCAAAAACCTCCAGCAGGCCGCAAATGTGCATGTGTCTGCTCAAACGGTCAGAAATAGACTCCATGAGGGTGGTATGAGGGCCCGACGTCCACAGGTGGGGGTAGTGCTTACAGCCCAACACAGTGCAGGACGTTTGGCATTTGCCAGAGAACAACAAGAGTGGCAAATTCGCCACTGGCGCCCTGAGCTCTTCACAGATGAAAGCAGGTTCACACTGAGCACGTGACAGAGTCTGGTGACGCCGTGGAGAACGTTCTGCTGCCTGTAACATCCTCCAGCATAACCGGTTTGGCGGTGGGTCAGTCATGGTGTGGGGTGAAATTTCTTTGGGGGGCCGCACAGCCCTCCATGTGCTCGCCATAGGTAGCCTGACTGCCATTAGATACCGAGATGAGATCGTCAGACCCCTTGTGAGACCATATGCTGGTGCGGTTGGCCCTGGGTTCCTCCTAATGCAAGACAATGCTGGACCTCATGTGGCTGGAGTGTGTTCGCAGTTCCTGCAAGAGGAAGGCATTGATGCTATGGACTGACCCACCCGTTCCCCAGACCTGAATCCAATTGAGCACATCTGGGACATCAAGTCTTGCTCCATCCACCAACGCCACATTGCACCACAGACTGTCCAGGAGTTGGCAGATGCTTTAGTCCAGGTCTCGGAGGAGATCCCTCAGGAGACCATCCGCCACCTCATCAGGAGCATGTCCAGGCGTTGTAGGGAGGTCATACAGGCACGTGGAGGCCACACACACTACTGAGCCTCATTTTGACTTGTTTTAAGGACATTACATCAAAGTTGGATCAGCCTGTAGTGTGGTTTTCCACTTTAATTTTGTGTGACTCCAGATCCAGACCTCCATGGGTTGATAAATTTGATTTCCATTGATCATTTTTGTGTGATTTTGTTGTCAGCACATTCAACTATGTAAAGAAAAAAGTATTTAATAAGAATATTAATAATAATATTTAATTCATTCAGATCTAGGATGTGTTATTTTAGTGTTCCCTTTATTTTTTTGATTCACATCTAAACACATCAATATTCACATCAGTACACAGGGCAAAACACAATGATAGAAAACAAACCCATTCTTCAGTTAAAAAAGGTCCTCAGTCAGCCATCTGAATTTCCCTACAGCGGGTAGGCAACTAGGTTCAGCCACGGCCTGTCCTTTTTCTGTTGGAGCAGATGGTCAGGGGCTGCAAGATAATTAAAATAATTTGTACAACGCAAATTGACCAACTAAACCCCAAAAGAGATTTGTATTTGAAAATAACAATAATTTCATACCTTGATTACATTGAGACACGATAACATATAAAAAAAAATTGAAAAATGATTTGTAGGAAAACTTGGGACCGGATTTCCTAAATTAAACTCATTCCCGGCACTTTTAGGGGCATAAAATATCACTTGCGGGCCGTTTTGGACCTGTGGGCCACCTGTTTCCAACCCATGCCCTAGATGTACACAATTTCTAACATTTTAGAGAGCCTTGGAGATTATTACAAAAGTAAGGGACAACAAAGATACATTTTTAAAGCCGCTATACCTAACTAAGTGGAGATGGACAGGATCTCTGTCCCTGAGATGGGGTCTGGTGTCTCAGGACGTCTGGATGTTCTAAACAGAATGTCCTTGTTATTCTTTCCTGCCCACACCAGCAGACAGAAGAGCTCTGTCCTCCTTACGAGGTTAAACACATGCAAATGAAGGACAGGGTCCGTTGTTTTGACTATACTTATGAGTAATGCAGAGTGCAGGTGGTTGATTTGCATCTGAAAGCCATGTTTCTCTTGAACCTGTGTTGCTATTGCTACTAGTGTCTGACGACTAGGGGTGTCTTGAGTAGTCCAACATAACCACTATTGAATTGGATATGGGCAATTTTCTTGACACGATTATAATCTGAGTATTTTTTTGTTGTTGTAATCATCTGTGATAAAAAATATATATATTTTCAGGTGGCAGTTAAATCAAGTGTGAGGTGGTACATGTTGTGAATGGCTAGTTTGCATGTCTAAAGAGAAGGGCGGGGCTGTATGTTGATCCTGCTGCTCTGATTGGTTAGATCGACGCTTTATTTCTCGGTCCACTTCAGGGCCTAAAATGAACCTTTTGGTCCAGCAGCAAAGGAAAAATGCTCACTAAACAGGGATGTAAACAAATTTGTGCACAAAATCTGAGAGAAATAAGCTTTTTGTGTGTATGGAACATTTCTGATTTATATTTTTAATATTTTTCGTTCAATATAGTAAGAAGTAATGTGGTCTATTGTTTCATTATTTTTTTTGGTGACTTTAGTCTCAACCGAAATATCAAAGATGGGACAAAAATGTTCCCCTGCCCTTTAAAGGGTTGAGGGTTACCTTGGTAACGCGACTCAGACGTGTTTGTGCCTGTGAGATTTGAGTCTGACAAGTAAGCAGCGTTGTCTTCTAATATAATAATAATAATAATATATGCCATTTAGCAGACGCTTTTATCCAAAGCGACTTACAGTCATGTGTGCATACATTCTACGTATGGGTGGTCCCGGAGATCGAACCCACTACCCTGGCGTTACAAGCGCCATGCTCTACCAACTGAGCTACAGAAGGACTCTTCCTAGCAGTTAAAACTCAAAACAGTGAAAAACAACACAGCTTGTGAACAACACAAGGTAAATGGCTAAGAAACACAAGGAAAACGTCTCACTTCAGTAGACTTTCGTTTCAAGTAAATTAGACCCATTTGTATGCCTGTAAGCAGCGCTTCTGTTCACGTGCGCACAGCCCCTGTTCACGTGCGCACAGCCCCCTGCCAGGCAGTGTTGCAGCGGGAGGTCGGATAGGATAAAGGATTCGTAGTTCTTTTGGGCAATAAACATTTTCCAGCTATGAAACAAAACAGCTACTGCAGCATTTATTTTTTACTGTGAATGTGATCATACTTGACTATTTCAATTCACAAATGCTAGTGAAATGCTCACACCGTGGAGCCCTGACCACCCGCCAACCAATGTGGCAATGCCAAAATCAACCCACATTTGCCAGGTGGCTGGTGTTAATTTTAGGCATGGTCAACTCGCTTTCACCCGATCACTTCTCGCATGTTTAAGGTCTGATCATTTATATCGACGCTGCCTCGTGTTAGCCTGGTACTATGATAAATCAAACGGTGAGGACGTTTGATATCCTAATGGGGGCGATAATTAGGGACAAAATATGAACTGCCAATGAGCATTATGATTTAGTAACAGCAAACTGCCGCTGCAAATTGAAAACACAGACATGCACCCCTCCACGCTGATCATAATCTGCAGGCTATTTGATCTATAAACGTGCAGACGGGTATTTTGACAAATCTATTTAGGCATATTTAAACACTTTCCTATCACGAGTATCATCCTACTTTCAACTGTCAATGTATGAGTACGGCCAGGTTGGCACACCCCTACTGTCAATGTAAAAGTACGGCCAGGTTGGCACACCCCTACTGTCAATGTCAGTAACATGTACAATAGTTCTCGCTGAATATCATTGTTCTTAATTCAGTTTCCATTTGATGGTGTTAATCAAGGTTGCTTTTAAGGAAACGAGCCACCAGGCAGGTTTGATTAGCTTGCATGCTACTAAGATAACCCACCTGTAGCATGTTATGCTAGTCTAGCTTGCTAAACTAATTTGAGTATTGTGTTAGAACAGTAGAGGGGTTCTCCACCTACGGTTGTGGAGAGCTATTGTGTGTTGTGTGTGTGTGCAGGTTTTTGTGTGCAGGTTTTTGTTACAGCCCAGTATTAAGACGTCTGACTCCCTCTCTCCTTCCACGTCTCCCTGTCCCTCTCTTTCTGCCCGCACCCCCCCACCCCACCTCCTTGGTCTCTCCCATACAGCTCAGATAGCCTTCATTCAGGATGTGGGTTGTCTTTCCCGCAGGAAGTTGCCTGGCAGGTACATCACCTATAAGTGATCTTTTACTATATTTGCGCCATAGTGGGATGTTTTCTTCCATATTTTCTATGCCACTGCCCTCTTTTTAAAAAGTGTATTCCTCTCTCTGCATCTGTTCAGGTTGAAACTGGAGACTCTGACAGACAAAGACCCAGGGCTGCTGGAGATGGACAGTGAGGAAGAGGAGGGGGGGGGCTCGTGTCTTCATCCGTCGACCAAACCTCCGGCACCCTCTCCGGGGAGACAGGAGACCAGGGGGATCCCTCCCTGGAGCCTCTTCTACCAGGCAGCCAGGGCCCAGGGGCCGGGGGACCAGGTGGAGACCTCCCTGCCTCCCAGCCTCAGCCCACTACCACCTCAGCCCTTCTGGAGGAGGAGGATGTAGTCATAGAGGAATACGACAGTGATTTCTGATTGACAGAGCTGACACTCCAATCACAGTACAGAGACTTCTGATACAGTCACCTCCCGACTTTGTGATTGACAGAGCTGGCGTTCCAATAAGAGGACTTCTAACATTGTCCCGCCCTCCTGCCTTACTTAAAAACTGTGATCACTTACAGGACAGAACAGAAGAAGTTTGCGTTCGTTGTTGTTATATGTCTGACTGTCCCTGTATCTGTTATTGTATCTTATGGTAATGACCGTAGTTTTCATATCAATGAATTTCTGGTATTATTCATTAGTGTTTTTCCTCAGTGAGTTCGGGGGGGTCAAATTCCATCCCAATTCCTGTCTGATTCCATATCTGAACAAGTGACTTTATATTGAAATGGAATTGGACCTGACACACTGATTTATTTGAAACATGTATTAACAAAACACACATGACAGATGTTGTGGCTGGCTTTATTGCAGACTTTGTGTGTTTGTTAGTGTTTATTTATTTGTGTGTTTTAGAGCACTTCTCTTGTAATATATTTTGTTTGGCTTTAGAACTGTTGAGAACTTGGAGATGTGCACAGTGGGCTTAATATACATGCCTGGCTTTTCAATGAGACTTTTCTTCATCCTTGTCTTTTTGTAAATGACCATGCCAAGAGTTGCTTGGCAGTGAAAGGTTAACATTCACCCCTCTCTAGCTTCCACTGAATCTTGAAGAAAAGATTACAAAAAAATTGTGGCCTCCATCTTAACTCAACGGAAGTGTAAAACAGAAAGTGAAATAAAGTATTTTTTTCAAATGTAATGTTTCCTCTGAGTACAGAAATAATGTTATCCAAGTCTTCCATTTATGGGCATCACATGAGAGAACCCTAATATGGCATAACCAGTTTCTTTAAGATACCTACAGAACTACAGCAAGATAAGCAGTGAATAACAGTCATTTTAAACAAATATCAATAAATGTTTTATGGTGAGAGGTCTTCTTTTACCTTTATTTAACTAGGCAAGTCGGTTAAGAACAAATTCGTATTTACACTGACGGCCTAGGAACAGTGGGTTAACTGCCTTGTTCAGGGGAACAGTGGGTTAACTGCCTTGTTCAGGGGAACAGTGGGTTAACTGCCTTGTTCAGGGGAACAGTGGGTTAACTGCCTTGTTCAGGGGAACAGTGGGTTAACTGCCTTGTTCAGGGGAACAGTGGGTTAACTGCCTTGTTCAGGGGAACAGTGGGTTAACTGCCTTGTTCAGGGGCAGAAGGACAGAGCAGATGGTGTTACCAAACCACAGTGTATAAAAGGCCTTCCTGTATTTCCTTTAAATCACAACAGGTTCTGCCTAATGGCGCAGTGTTGGCTGCATGATACATTTTTCGGACTATTCAGTTACCCATCCTGAAATGAAAGGGGCGCAACTCACTTGGGGGTCACACGATTTGCTGGCAGACACAAATGAGTAATCAATACTTTCAAAACCAACGGCGATAAAAAAATAACCTACATGGGTATAAAACCCGACGCACACAAGTAACGTAGTGCACAAGTACTTACAAACAAACCATTCCACACAGGGACATGGTGGGAACAGAGGGTTAAATACACAACACTTAATGAGGGAAATGGAAACCAGGTGTGTAGGAAAACAAGATAAAAACAAATGTAAAATGAAAAGTGGATCGACGATGGCTAGAAGACCGGTGACGCCGACCGCCAAATACCGCCCGAACAAGGAGGGGAAACGACTTCGGTGAAAGTCGTGACAGTCGGGATAGAGTTGAGTTATTAACTAGGCTGGTGGGGGTCGGCATGCAGGCGGCTCAGGTTGGCTGGTTGATCTGGCTGGATGGTTGATCTGTCTGGCTGGTTGATCTGGCTGGCTTGTTGATCTGGCTGGATGGTTGATCTGGCTGGCTTGTTGATCTGGCTGGATGGTTGATCTGTCTGGCTGGTTGATCTGGTTGGCTGGTTGATCTGGCTGGCTTGTTAATCTGGCTGGATGATTGATCTGTCTGGCTGATTGATCTGGTTGGATGGTTGATCTGGCTGGATAGTTGATCTGTCTGGCTGGTTGATCTAGTTGGCTGGTTGATCTGGTTGGCTGGTTGATCTGGCTGGCTTGTTGATCTGGCTGGATGGTTGATCTGGTTGGGTGGTTGATCTGGCTGGATGGTCGATCTGGCTGGCTTGTCGATCTGGCTAGATGGTTGATCTGGCTGGCTGGTTGATCTGGCTGGATGGTTGATCTGTCTGGCTGGTTGATCTGGTTGGCTGGCTGATCTGACTGGATGGTCGACCTGGCTGGATGGTTGATCTGGCTGGCTGGTTGATCTGGCTGGATGGTTGATCTGGCTGGATGGTTGATCTGGCTGGATGGTTGATCTGGCTGGATGGTTGGCTGGTTGATCTGGCTGGATGGTTGATCTGGCTGGATGGTTGGCTGGTTGATCTGGCTGGATGGTTGATCTGGCTGGATGGTTGGCTGGTTGATCTGGCTGGATGGTTGATCTGGCTGGATGGTTGATCTGGCTGGCTGGTTGATCTGGCTGGCTGGTTGATCTGGCTGGCTGGTTGATCTGGCTGGATGGTTGATCTGGCTGGATGGTTGGCTGGTTGATCTGGCTGGCTGGTTGATCTGGCTGGCTGGTTGATCTGCCTGGCTGGTTGATCTGGCTGGAATTTGATAATTGCTTTGGCAATGTTAACACATGTTTCCCATGCCAATAAAGCCCTTGAATTGAATTGAATTAATAGAGGATCTTAATAAAGACAATCAAAAGTCTTTATGAAGAGTTGTTCATTGGTCAGGCTATTGGTTAAAGGTGGAAGACAATATTTATTTTTGAATTACCTTTGATCCAGTTATCATTAATCACTTAAACATGCTTAATAATAATCTCTTACCTAGCTTGATGACTGTCGCCATTTTTGCTTAAATTTTTGTTCTAACTAGAGATGTCATATCGGATTGTGTAAAAAAAAATCAGGAAATGAGCTTTAGATGCCCCATAAAATTATGTCTGAGGTCCCCCAGGACCCCTCCGCCAGGTTATGTCCCCCCACTTTTCTAAACCCAAATTGGTGCCCAATGCTAAAATGTCATAACACCATATAAGACCGTTTTACAGTTGATGTATTACTATGGCATACCCTACAACTTAACTTGAGTCCGGAGTTTTACCTGATTAGGTTAGCCCAATGTTGCACATTGACAGTGGTGTGTATTCATAGATGCCAAAGGAAGCTAGGCTTCCAAAGAAATGGACCAAGAAAAAAGGAAAATAATGTATCTTTCATCTCTCTGTGTTTCATAAATTTCCTTCAATTCGCAAGAGGCTGAATTTATCTAACTGGAGAAAAGCATCCCAGCGAGCGAAACAGCGCCCCTCTGTCTCCGTATACGTAGCACATCTATCTGATACTGTCTGGTAATAAAGAGTATGACATTGTTGCCGCCATGTAGCATTGAATGCAAGGGAAGCCAGTGAACATATGACCTGCCTTCATAAAAAAAGTATCAAATAATAGCCAATCGTCGTTGATCTAAACTGAGCGAGCTCGACTGTGATTGTTCCTGGCGCACCAACAACAAAAAAACGTGTCAATGGAAGCCAGTTTGGATTTGGGTTATCTACTATCAAATCCCATCGAGAGCAATACCTCATTGACAGAAAAACTTGAATTCTTGCATCGTGTTGTGTTGTTGTCTTCCTGTGGCTAAACTAGCCATGGATTGAGATAGGGATTTGGATTTGTGGTTTTCAGTGGTGTAAAGTACTTATGTAAAAATACTTTAAAATACTATTTACGTTGTTTCTTTGTGGTATCTATACATTACTATTCATATTTTTGACTAATTGTACTTATACCTACATTCCTAAATAAACGTATGCACATTTTACTCCAGACATTTTCATGGACACGCAAAAGTACTCGTTACGTTTTTAATGATTAGCAGGACAGGAAAACGGTCCAATTCAAACACTAATCAAGGTAACATTCATGGGGATCCTTATTGCCTCTGATCTGATGGGCTAAATTATGTCTGAGTGTTGGAGTGTGCCTCTGGCTATCTGTAAATTAAAAATATTTGCTTAATATAAGGAATTTGAAACTATTTATACTTTTACTTTTGATATACTTAAGTATATTTAAAACCAAATATTTTTTTTGGCTTTTACTCAAGTAGTATTTTACTAAAGTATCTTTACTTTTACTCAAGTATGACATTTGGGTACTTTTCCCACCGCTGGTGGTTTTACTTAATTCTCTGTACTGGCCAATATTTATAACAGTGATTCTGATCCAACCATTAATTAATTCATACATACATCGTTGTGCCCCTGGCCTGAGAGGATGGACGTTAAATATGTAGCTAGATGTAGTAGGCAAATGTTAACTAGCTGCAGTAACCTTGTCAATGAATGAAAGTTAGGCTAGCGAGCAAAAATGTTAGCCCGGTGGCCTGGCACAACAAAAAGAGTGCACTGTATGACCGAGTGATAGACCGTTTCGTCAACACAAAAGAGAGGAGGATGACATTGGCGTTTCTCAACAAGTAGGATAGGTCAACTTGCACCAAAGCACACGCAGGTACGCACGCACACACACACGCGCGCACACGCACAGAGAAATCAGAACCATGGACAGCCGGTCATATTTAGCTTATGTTGATTGGACTAAACTGTTTTTGGTATCTTTTAGTTGTCACTGTATTAGACTAAGCAGTGGTGATTACATTATGTTGAAATGGTGCTGGAATAGTGGAGGCAGCTCCTGTTTTCTTTGCGACTTGCTGTAACTCTCTGTGGTGATTCTATAGTTGTTTAGTGGTCCGAAAATTTCGGAAACATTAACTTGCATGGTACTGTTACTGTACATGCAATATGCTTTGTGGACTTCACTGGGCAGATGTTGCTATTCGCTTTTGTGATAAAACAAATGTGTGGTTAAATGTATTCTGCCACTGAGACTTCATATTGTCTCTGCCTTTAAGCCTGTATATCACTGTCGCAAGGCATATGAACGAACAGGTTGTAGAGCAAATAACACAATTATCACAACACATAGGTTGTCATATGGCTTTTTTTGTTGGGGGGGGGGACTCCAGTGATTTTACCTACGCACCGCTACTGCAAATTAAGAAACATATCCTATAGGTATCTACTATATCGAAATGTTTAAATAATTTCTAGAAATTTCGACTTAGTATCTCAACATTTTGACTTCCTGGCAACCTGGTGTAGAGCGCTGCGCGCGTTGTAAAGTACAACTGCACCGTTTTTATCGTTGAGGTGCACGTTCACGCTGATGTTGGTGCCACGTTGGTCGGACAGTTGTTTCGGTTGAAATCGATACGAACAAACCCGTATCACCTTGATTACAGTCTTCGGGGTGTAAGGAGGTAGGCCTATTTCAAGTTCTTGCGATCATTTTGTCCGATTTGTGAACGGGAACAGACCGCTTCTAGTTTCCTCCAACTTTCAGGTAGGCTGCCTCACCTGTTCCGATGGAAAACAGGTGTGTTCAACGTCAGCGGAATAACTGCTATTTCGAAGTTCCCGTAGGTCTACTCTAAAACACTATTTCGACGAAAGCTTAGAGTAGCCTTAGACAAAGTGAAGAGTTAGATACTACTTGCCTATTGTATTTGTTGCTGTGTCACCTCCATGAGGGGAAAACGTTACCTGCCTGGATCACAAGTTTGGTGTAGGAGGGTCATAGTCATAGTTTATGTAATGTATTCAACACAAATATACTTCAACTGGCATCTGCTTGACTTTAAAAAAAAAGTTTTTTATTTAACCTTTATTTAACTAGGCAAGTCAGTTAAGAACAAACTCTTATTTACATTGAAGCCTACAGTGCTCATGACATATCACAGAGTACCCACACACATTACAGTGTGTGTTGCTGTGGAGACCCGGACTGGCTGCACTGTACCTAGATCTGCAAAGGTCACAGATCCTGGTGACGGACAGCTTGCTGTCTGTCTGTCTGTCTGTCTGTCTGTCTGTCTGTCTGTCCGTCCGTCCGTCCGTCCGTCCGTCCGTCTGTCTGTGTCTCTCTCTCTCTCTCTCTGTCTCTCTCTCTAATGTCTGTGTGATGTCATCAGGATGCAGGGAGGCAACAGAGAACCAGCCGCAGGACCAGAGACTTCCCAGTCCGAGGGCGGCCCCAGTGAAGATGACATGGCAGAGGGGGACCTGGGGGACGGGATGGGCAACAGACCAGACTCCACTATCAGGTGAAAGGAGAGATCTCTTATCCTCTTGCGTGAATACATTTAATGGGTATGTGGGATCCAGCCAACAGTTGATCACATCAAAAATTAACAAATTAAATCAACAAATGAACGTAAAATGCCACTTTAGATCAAATTGTTTGCTAAATGGCATAGATTAACTAAAGACCTGCACCCACTTGAATATAAGTTGCAGTTGAACCATTGTTTTAATTCTATTTTTCTTATTCAAACCACATGTCTCAGTAGACCACACATTGCCATACGTTTCGGCTTAATTGCGCCTTCCTTCCTTCCTTCCTTCCTCCTATTACCAGAAAGAAGCTCCAGAGCCGGAGAGGTAGCAGGGGGCATGCTGAGGAGCTGCTGCCCAGGACGGGGCTCCTGAAAAGGGGCAGCGAGGGAGGGGAGGCAGCCTTCATCTGGACGTCCTGCAGTGGGCTGTACACAGTGTTCAGACAGGAGCTGGAGGTGGAGCAGACGTCACCGCAATGGAGGGTCAGGGGGACAGGTAAGCACGGTTTGAATTATATATGAATTATTGTGGGTGCCCACAGTGATATGAATTGTTACGGTGGGACTTGCCCCACTGTAGTTGGAACTCTACAGGTATGGGTGTTTGCATCACCTACCGCATGGTGTCTGGCTAAACCTGCTTCTTACACAAGTGATTTACATCTATACGCTCTTGTTGTGTAGTCATGCACAACTGTCAAAGGCATGTCTGAAGAAAACTATTGTTCAAAACGCGTTTCTCCTTCTGCAGTTTTGAGGCCTGCGCTACTATAGTTCCTCATAGTCATGGTGGAGGAACATTCTAGATCATCCGTAACTTGCTGTGCACCGATTCTCTACCCTTTCTTCCAAACGGTGCACTTCCGCGCTTGTTATCATGGGATATAGCAATGGTGGAAATTGCCTCTGGCCAACGATTACACTTAATCCAATGCTTTTAAATCCATGACTGGAAATGTGCAAAGACTCACATTAGGAGAATCTTTCTCCAATAGGTTTAACCTCTGAAGTCACATGACCATTCTAACGAACATGCTGTAGTCAACAGTAACTCTGTAATGAATAATGACCATGCTGTCTGTAGTCAACAGTAACTCTGTAATGAATAATGACCATGTTGTAGTCAACAGTAACTCTGTAATGAATAATGACCATGTTGTAGTCAACAGTAACTCTGTAATGAATAATGACCATGCTGTAGTCAACAGTAACTCTGTAATGAATAATGACCATGCTGTAGTCAACAGTAACTCTATAATGAATAATGACCATGCTGTAGTCAACAGTAACTCTGTAATGAATAATGACCATGCTGTCTGTAGTCAACAGTAACTCTGTAATGAATAATGACCATGCTGTAGTCAACAGTAACTCTGTAATGAATAATGACCATGCTGTCTGTAGTCAACAGTAACTCTGTAATGAATAATGACCATGCTGTAGTCAACAGTAACTCTGTAATGAATAATGACCATGCTGTCTGTAGTCAACAGTAACTGTGTAATGAATAATGACCATGCTGTCTGTAGTCAACAGTAACTGTGTAATGAATAATGACCATGCTGTCTGTAGTCAACAGTAACTGTGTAATGAATAATGACCATGCTGTCTGTAGTCAACAGTAACTGTGTAATGAATAATGACCATGCTGTCTGTAGTCAACAGTAACTGTGTAATGAATAATGACCATGCTGTCTGTAGTCAACAGTAACTCTGTAATGAATAATGACCATGCTGTAGTAATAACTCTATAATGAATAATGACCATGCTGTCTGTAGTCAACAGTAACTCTGTAATGAATAATGACCATGCTGTAGTCAACAGTAACTCTGTAATGAATAATGACCATGCTGTCTGTAGTCAACAGTAACTCTGTAATGAATAATGACCATGCTGTAGTCAACAGTATCTCTGTAATGAATAATGACCATGCTGTAGTCAACAGTATCTCTGTAATGAATAATGACCATGCTGTCTGTAGTCAACAGTAACTCTGTAATGAATAATGACCATGCTGTAGTCAACAGTAACTCTGTAATGAATAATGACCATGCTGTCTGTAGTCAACAGTAACTGTGTAATGAATAATGACCATGCTGTCTGTAGTCAACAGTAACTCTATAATGGATAATGACCATGCTGTAGTCAACAGTAACTCTGTAATGAATAATGACCATGCTGTAGTCAACAGTAACTCTGTAATGAATAATGACCATGCTGTCTGTAGTCAACAGTAACTCTGTAATGAATAATGACCATGCTGTAGTCAACAGTAACTCTGTAATGAATAATGACCATGCTGTCTGTAGTCAACAGTAACTCTATAATGAATAATGACCATGCTGTAGTCAACAGTAACTCTGTAATGAATAATGACCATGCTGTAGTCAACAGTAACTCTGTAATGAATAATGACCATGCTGTCTGTAGTCAACAGTAACTCTATAATGGATAATGACCATGCTGTCTGTAGTCAACAGTAACTCTATAATGGATAATGACCATGCTGTAGTCAACAGTAACTCTGTAATGAATAATGACCATGCTGTAGTCAACAGTAACTCTGTAATGAATAATGACCATGCTGTCTGTAGTCAACAGTAACTCTGTAATGAATAATGACCATGCTGTAGTCAACAGTAACTCTGTAATGAATAATGACCATGCTGTCTGTAGTCAACAGTAACTCTATAATGAATAATGACCATGCTGTAGTCAACAGTAACTCTGTAATGAATAATGACCATGCTGTAGTCAACAGTAACTCTGTAATGAATAATGACCATGCTGTCTGTAGTCAACAGTAACTCTGTAATGAATAATGACCATGCTGTCTGTAGTCAACAGTAACTCTGTAATGAATAATGACCATGCTGTAGTCAACAGTAACTCTGTAATGAATAATGACCATGTTGTCTGTAGTCAACAGTAACTCTGTAATGAATAATGACCATGCTGTAGTCAACAGTAACTCTGTAATGAATAATGACCATGTTGTCTGTAGTCAACAGTAACTCTGTAATGAATAATGACCATGCTGTAGTCAACAGTAACTCTGTAATGAATAATGACCATGTTGTCTGTAGTCAACAGTAACTCTGTAATGAATAATGACCATGTTGTCTGTAGTCAACAGTAACTCTGTAATGAATAATGACCATGCTGTAGTCAACAGTAACTCTGTAATGAATAATGACCATGCTGTCTGTAGTCAACAGTAACTCTATAATGAATAATGACCATGCTGTAGTCAACAGTAACTCTGTAATGAATAATGACTATGCTGTATAAACAGTAACTCTATAATGCTGTAGTCAACAGTAACTCTGTAATGAATAATGACCATGTTGTCTGTAGTCAACAGTAACTCTGTAATGAATAATGACCATGCTGTAGTCAACAGTAACTCTGTAATGAATAATGACCATGCTGTAGTCAACAGTAACTCTGTAATGAATAATGACCATGTTGTCTGTAGTCAACAGTAACTCTGTAATGAATAATGACCATGCTGTAGTCAACAGTAACTCTGTAATGAATAATGACCATGTTGTCTGTAGTCAACAGTAACTCTGTAATGAATAATGACCATGTTGTCTGTAGTCAACAGTAACTCTGTAATGAATAATGACCATGCTGTAGTCAACAGTAACTCTGTAATGAATAATGACCATGCTGTCTGTAGTCAACAGTAACTCTATAATGAATAATGACCATGCTGTAGTCAACAGTAACTCTGTAATGAATAATGACCATGCTGTAGTCAACAGTAACTCTGTAATGAATAATGACCATGTTGTCTGTAGTCAACAGTAACTCTGTAATGAATAATGACCATGTTGTCTGTAGTCAACAGTAACTCTGTAATGAATAATGACCATGCTGTAGTCAACAGTAACTCTGTAATGAATAATGACCAGTAACTCTGTAATGAATAATGACCATGCTGTAGTCAACAGTAACTCTGTAATGAATAATGACCATGCTGTAGTCAACAGTAACTCTGTAATGAATAATGACCATGTTGTCTGTAGTCAACAGTAACTCTGTAATGAATAATGACCATGTTGTCTGTAGTCAACAGTAACTCTGTAATGAATAATGACCATGCTGTAGTCAACAGTAACTCTGTAATGAATAATGACCATGCTGTAGTCAACAGTAACTCTATAATGAATAATGACCATGTTGTCTGTAGTCAACAGTAACTCTGTAATGAATAATGACCATGTTGTCTGTAGTCAACAGTAACTCTGTAATGAATAATGACCATGTTGTCTGTAGTCAACAGTAACTCTGTAATGAATAATGACCATGTTGTCTGTAGTCAACAGTAACTCTGTAATGAATAATGACCATGTTGTCTGTAGTCAACAGTAACTCTGTAATGAATAATGACCATGTTGTCTGTAGTCAACAGTAACTCTGTAATGAATAATGCTGTACCATGTTGTCTGTAGTCAACAGTAACTCTGTAATGAATAATTACCATGTTGTCTGTAGTCAACAGTAACTCTGTAATGAATAATGACCATGCTGTAGTCAACAGTAACTCTGTAATGAATAATGACCATGTTGTCTGTAGTCAACAGTAACTCTGTAATGAATAATGTTGTCTGTAGTCAACAGTAATTCTGTAATGAATAATGACCATGCTGTAGTCAACAGTAACTCTGTAATGAATAATGACCATGTTGTCTGTAGTCAACAGTAACTCTGTAATGAATAATGACCATGCTGTCTGTAGTCAACAGTAACTCTGTAATGAATAATGACCATGCTGTCTGTAGTCAACAGTAACTCTATAATGAATAATGACCATGCTGTCTGTAGTCAACAGTAACTCTGTAATGAATAATGACCATGCTGTAGTCAACAGTAACTCTGTAATGAATAATGACCATGCTGTAGTCAACAGTAACTCTGTAATGAATAATGACCATGTTGTCTGTAGTCAACAGTAACTCTGTAATGAATAATGACCATGTTGTCTGTAGTCAACAGTAATTCTGTAATGAATAATGACCATGCTGTAGTCAACAGTAACTCTGTAATGAATAATGACCATGTTGTCTGTAGTCAACAGTAACTCTGTAATGAATAATGACCATGTTGTCTGTAGTCAACAGTAACTCTGTAATGAATAATGACCATGCTGTCTGTAGTCAACAGTAACTCTGTAATGAATAATGACCATGCTGTCTGTAGTCAACAGTAACTCTATAATGAATAATGACCATGCTGTCTGTAGTCAACAGTAACTCTGTAATGAATAATGACCATGCTGTAGTCAACAGTAACTCTGTAATGAATAATGACCATGCTGTAGTCAACAGTAACTCTGTAATGAATAATGCCCATGTTGTCTGTAGTCAACAGTAACTCTGTAATGAATAATGACCATGCTGTAGTCAACAATGAATAATGACTCTGTAATGAATAATGACCATGTTGTCTGTAGTCAACAGTAACTCTGTAATGAATAATGACCATGCTGTAGTCAACAGTAACTCTGTAATGAATAATGACCATGCTGTCTGTAGTCAACAGTAACTCTGTAATGAATAATGACCATGCTGTAGTCAACAGTATCTCTGTAATGAATAATGACCATGCTGTAGTCAACAGTATCTCTGTAATGAATAATGACCATGCTGTCTGTAGTCAACAGTAACTCTGTAATGAATAATGACCATGCTGTAGTCAACAGTAACTCTGTAATGAATAATGACCATGCTGTCTGTAGTCAACAGTAACTGTGTAATGAATAATGACCATGCTGTCTGTAGTCAACAGTAACTGTGTAATGAATAATGACCATGCTGTCTGTAGTCAACAGTAACTCTATAATGAATAATGACCATGCTGTAGTCAACAGTAACTCTGTAATGAATAATGACCATGCTGTAGTCAACAGTAACTCTGTAATGAATAATGACCATGCTGTCTGTAGTCAACAGTAACTGTGTAATGAATAATGACCATGCTGTCTGTAGTCAACAGTAACTCTATAATGGATAATGACCATGCTGTAGTCAACAGTAACTCTGTAATGAATAATGACCATGCTGTAGTCAACAGTAACTCTGTAATGAATAATGACCATGCTGTCTGTAGTCAACAGTAACTCTGTAATGAATAATGACCATGCTGTAGTCAACAGTAACTCTGTAATGAATAATGACCATGCTGTCTGTAGTCAACAGTAACTCTATAATGAATAATGACCATGCTGTAGTCAACAGTAACTCTGTAATGAATAATGACCATGCTGTAGTCAACAGTAACTCTGTAATGAATAATGACCATGCTGTCTGTAGTCAACAGTAACTCTGTAATGAATAATGACCATGCTGTCTGTAGTCAACAGTAACTCTGTAATGAATAATGACCATGCTGTAGTCAACAGTAACTCTGTAATGAATAATGACCATGTTGTCTGTAGTCAACAGTAACTCTGTAATGAATAATGACCATGCTGTAGTCAACAGTAACTCTGTAATGAATAATGACCATGTTGTCTGTAGTCAACAGTAACTCTGTAATGAATAATGACCATGCTGTAGTCAACAGTAACTCTGTAATGAATAATGACCATGTTGTCTGTAGTCAACAGTAACTCTGTAATGAATAATGACCATGCTGTAGTCAACAGTAACTCTGTAATGAATAATGACCATGTTGTCTGTAGTCAACAGTAACTCTGTAATGAATAATGACCATGTTGTCTGTAGTCAACAGTAACTCTGTAATGAATAATGACCATGTTGTCTGTAGTCAACAGTAACTCTGTAATGAATAATGACCATGTTGTCTGTAGTCAACAGTAACTCTGTAATGAATAATGACCATGCTGTAGTCAACAGTAACTCTGTAATGAATAATGACCATGTTGTCTGTAGTCAACAGTAACTCTGTAATGAATAATGACCATGTTGTCTGTAGTCAACAGTAACTCTGTAATGAATAATGACCATGTTGTCTGTAGTCAACAGTAACTCTGTAATGAATAATGACCATGCTGTAGTCAACAGTAACTCTGTAATGAATAATGACCATGTTGTCTGTAGTCAACAGTAACTCTGTAATGAATAATGACCATGTTGTCTGTAGTCAACAGTAACTCTGTAATGAATAATGACCATGCTGTAGTCAACAGTAACTCTGTAATGAATAATGACCATGCTGTAGTCAACAGTAACTCTATAATGAATAATGACCATGTTGTCTGTAGTCAACAGTAACTCTGTAATGAATAATGACCATGTTGTCTGTAGTCAACAGTAACTCTGTAATGAATAATGACTATGTTGTCTGTAGTCAACAGTAACTCTGTAATGAATAATGACCATGTTGTCTGTAGTCAACAGTAACTCTGTAATGAATAATGACCATGTTGTCTGTAGTCAACAGTAACTCTGTAATGAATAATGACCATGCTGTAGTCAACAGTAACTCTGTAATGAATAATGACCATGTTGTCTGTAGTCAACAGTAACTCTGTAATGAATAATTACCATGTTGTCTGTAGTCAACAGTAACTCTGTAATGAATAATTACCATGTTGTCTGTAGTCAACAGTAACTCTGTAATGAATAATGACCATGTTGTCTGTAGTCAACAGTAACTCTGTAATGAATAATGACCATGTTGTCTGTAGTCAACAGTAACTCTGTAATGAATAATGACCATGTTGTCTGTAGTCAACAGTAACTCTGTAATGAATAATGACCATGCTGTAGTCAACAGTAACTCTGTAATGAATAATGACCATGCTGTAGTCAACAGTAACTCTGTAATGAATAATGACCATGCTGTCTGTAGTCAACAGTAACTCTGTAATGAATAATGACCATGCTGTCTGTAGTCAACAGTAACTCTATAATGAATAATGACCATGCTGTCTGTAGTCAACAGTAACTCTGTAATGAATAATGACCATGCTGTAGTCAACAGTAACTCTGTAATGAATAATGACCATGCTGTAGTCAACAGTAACTCTGTAATGAATAATGACCATGTTGTCTGTAGTCAACAGTAACTCTGTAATGAATAATGACCATGCTGTAGTCAACAGTAACTCTGTAATGAATAATGACCATGCTGTAGTCAACAGTAACTCTGTAATGAATAATGACCATGCTGTAGTCAACAGTAACTCTGTAATGAATAATGACCATGTTGTCTGTAGTCAACAGTAACTCTGTAATGAATAATGACCATGCTGTCTGTAGTCAACAGTAACTCTGTAATGAATAATGACCATGCTGTAGTCAACAGTAACTCTGTAATGAATAATGACCATGTTGTCTGTAGTCAACAGTAACTCTGTAATGAATAATGACCATGCTGTAGTCAACAGTAACTCTGTAATGAATAATGACCATGCTGTAGTCAACAGTAACTCTGTAATGAATAATGACCATGCTGTAGTCAACAGTAACTCTGTAATGAATAATGACCATGCTGTAGTCAACAGTAACTCTGTAATGAATAATGACCATGCTGTAGTCAACAGTAACTCTGTAATGAATAATGACCATGTTGTCTGTAGTCAACAGTAACTCTGTAATGAATAATGACCATGTTGTCTGTAGTCAACAGTAACTCTGTAATGAATAATGACCATGCTGTCTGTAGTCAACAGTAACTCTGTAATGAATAATGACCATGCTGTAGTCAACAGTAACTCTGTAATGAATAATGACCATGCTGTAGTCAACAGTAACTGTGTAATGAATAATGACCATGCTGTAGTCAACAGTAACTCTGTAATGAATAATGACCATGCTGTAGTCAACAGTAACTCTGTAATGAATAATGACCATGCTGTCTGTAGTCAACAGTAACTCTGTAATGAATAATGACCATGCTGTAGTCAACAGTAACTCTGTAATGAATAATGACCATGCTGTCTGTAGTCAACAGTAACTCTGTAATGAATAATGACCATGCTGTCTGTAGTCAACAGTAACTGTGTAATGAATAATGACCATGCTGTAGTCAACAGTAACTCTGTAATGAATAATGACCATGCTGTCTGTAGTCAACAGTAACTCTGTAATGAATAATGACCATGCTGTCTGTAGTCAACAGTAACTCTGTAATGAATAATGACCATGCTGTCTGTAGTCAACAGTAACTGTGTAATGAATAATGACCATGCTGTCTGTAGTCAACAGTAACTGTAATGAATAATGACCATGCTGTAGTCAACAGTAACTCTGTAATGAATAATGACCATGCTGTCTGTAGTCAACAGTAACTCTCTAATGAATAATGACCATGCTGTCTGTAGTCAACAGTAACTCTATAATGAATAATGACCATGCTGTCTGTAGTCAACAGTAACTCTATAATGAATAATGACCATGCTGTCTGTAGTCAACAGTAACTCTGTAATGAATAATGACCATGCTGTAGTCAACAGTAACTCTGTAATGAATAATGACCATGTTGTCTGTAGTCAACAGTAACTCTGTAATGAATAATGACCATGTTGTCTGTAGTCAACAGTAACTCTGTAATGAATAATGACCATGCTGTCTGTAGTCAACAGTAACTCTGTAATGAATAATGACCATGCTGTCTGTAGTCAACAGTAACTCTATAATGAATAATGACCATGCTGTCTGTAGTCAACAGTAACTCTGTAATGAATAATGACCATGTTGTCTGTAGTCAACAGTAACTCTGTAATGAATAATGACCATGCTGTCTGTAGTCAACAGTAACTCTGTAATGAATAATGACCATGCTGTAGTCAACAGTAACTCTGTAATGAATAATGACCATGCTGTCTGTCAACAGTAACTCTGTAATGAATAATGACCATGCTGTCTGTAGTCAACAGTAACTCTGTAATGAATAATGACCATGCTGTCTGTAGTCAACAGTAACTCTGTAATGAATAATGACCATGCTGTCTGTAGTCAACAGTAACTCTGTAATGAATAATGACCATGCTGTCTGTAGTCAACAGTAACTCTGTAATGAATAATGACCATGCTGTAGTCAACAGTAACTCTGTAATGAATAATGACCATGCTGTCTGTAGTCAACAGTAACTCTGTAATGAATAATGACCATGCTGTAGTCAACAGTAACTCTGTAATGAATAATGACCATGCTGTCTGTAGTCAACAGTAACTCTGTAATGAATAATGACCATGCTGTCTGTAGTCAACAGTAACTCTGTAATGAATAATGACCATGCTGTCTGTAGTCAACAGTAACTCTGTAATGAATAATGACCATGCTGTCTGTAGTCAACAGTAACTCTGTAATGAATAATGACCATGCTGTAGTCAACAGTAACTCTGTAATGAATAATGACCATGCTGTCTGTAGTCAACAGTAACTCTGTAATGAATAATGACCATGCTGTCTGTAGTCAACAGTAACTCTATAATGAATAATGACCATGCTGTAGTCAACAGTAACTCTATAATGAATAATGACCATGCTGTCTGTAGTCAACAGTAACTCTGTAATGAATAATGACCATGCTGTAGTCAACAGTAACTCTATAATGAATAATGACCATGCTGTCTGTAGTCAACAGTAACTCTGTAATGAATAATGACCATGCTGTCTGTAGTCAACAGTAACTCTGTAATGAATAATGACCATGCTGTCTGTAGTCAACAGTAACTCTGTAATGAATAATGACCATGCTGTCTGTAGTCAACAGTAACTCTGTAATGATAATGACCATGCTGTAGTCAACAGTAACTCTATAATGAATAATGACGATGCTGTAGTCAACAGTACCTCTATAATGAATAATGACCATGTTGTAGTCAACAGTAACTCTATAATGAATAATGACCATGCTGTCTGTAGTCAACAGTAACTCTATAATGAATAATGACCATGCTGTAGTCAACAGTAACTCTATAATGAATAATGACCATGCTGTCTGTAGTCAACAGTAACTCTATAATGAATAATGACCATGCTGTCTGTAGTCAACAGTAACTCTGTAATGATAATGACCATGCTGTAGTCAACAGTAACTCTATAATGAATAATGACCATGCTGTAGTCAACAGTAACTCTATAATGAATAATGACCATGCTGTGGTCAACAGTAACTCTATAATGAATAATGACCATGCTGTAGTCAACAGTAACTCTGTAATGAATAATGACCATGCTGTCTGTAGTCAACAGTAACTCTATAATGAATAATGACCATGCTGTCTGTAGTCAACAGTAACTCTGTAATGAATAATGACCATGCTGTAGTCAACAGTAACTCTATAATGAATAATGACCATGCTGTAGTCAACAGTAACTCTATAATGAATAATGACCATGCTGTGGTCAACAGTAACTCTATAATGAATAATGACCATGTTGTAGTCAACAGTAACTCTATAATGAATAATGACCATGCTGTCTGTAGTCAACAGTAACTCTATAATGAATAATGACCATGCTGTAGTCAACAGTAACTCTATAATGAATAATGACCATGCTGTAGTCAACAGTAACTCTGTAATGAATAATGACCATGCTGTAGTCAACAGTAACTCTGTAATGAATAATGACCATGCTGTAGTCAACAGTAACTCTATAATGAATAATGACCATGCTGTAGTCAACAGTAACTCTGTAATGAATAATGACCATGCTGTAGTCAACAGTAACTCTGTAATGAATAATGACCATGCTGTAGTCAACAGTAACTCTGTAATTAATAATGACCATGCTGTAGTCAACAGTAACTCTGTAATGAATAATGACCATGCTGTAGTCAACAGTAACTCTGTAATGAATAATGACCATGCTGTAGTCAACAGTAACTCTATAATGAATAATGACCATGCTGTAGTCAACAGTATCTCTGTAATGATAATGACCATGCTGTCTGTAGTCAACAGTAACTCTATAATGAATAATGACCATGCTGTCTGTAGTCAACAGTAACTCTATAATGAATAATGACCATGCTGTAGTCAACAGTAACTCTATAATGAATAATGACCATGCTGTAGTCAACAGTAACTCTGTAATGAATAATGACCATGCTGTAGTCAACAGTAACTCTATAATGAATAATGACCATGCTGTAGTCAACAGTAACTCTGTAATGAATAATGACCATGCTGTCTGTAGTCAACAGTAACTCTATAATGAATAATGACCATGCTGTCTGTAGTCAACAGTAACTCTGTAATGAATAATGACCATGCTGTAGTCAACAGTAACTCTGTAATGAATAATGACCATGCTGTAGTCAACAGTAACTCTGTAATGAATAATGACCATGCTGTAGTCAACAGTAACTCTGTAATGAATAATGACCATGCTGTAGTCAACAGTAACTCTATAATGAATAATGACCATGCTGTAGTCAACAGTATCTCTGTAATGATAATGACCATGCTGTCTGTAGTCAACAGTAACTCTATAATGAATAATGACCATGCTGTCTGTAGTCAACAGTAACTCTGTAATGAATAATGACCATGCTGTAGTCAACAGTAACTCTGTAATGAATAATGACCATGCTGTCTGTAGTCAACAGTAACTCTGTAATGAATAATGACCATGCTGTCTGTAGTCAACAGTAACTCTGTAATGAATAATGACCATGCTGTAGTCAACAGTAACTCTGTAATGAATAATGACCATGCTGTCTGTAGTCAACAGTAACTCTGTAATGAATAATGACCATGCTGTAGTCAACAGTAACTCTGTAATGAATAATGACCATGCTGTCTGTAGTCAACAGTAACTCTGTAATGAATAATGACCATGCTGTAGTCAACAGTAACTCTGTAATGAATAATGACCATGCTGTAGTCAACAGTAACTCTGTAATGAATAATGACCATGCTGTAGTCAACAGTAACTCTGTAATGAATAATGACCATGTTGTCTGTAGTCAACAGTAACTCTGTAATGAATAATGACCATGTTGTCTGTAGTCAACAGTAACTCTGTAATGAATAATGACCATGCTGTCTGTAGTCAACAGTAACTCTGTAATGAATAATGACCATGCTGTAGTCAACAGTAACTCTGTAATGAATAATGACCATGCTGTAGTCAACAGTAACTCTATAATGAATAATGACCATGCTGTAGTCAACAGTAACTCTGTAATGAATAATGACCATGCTGTCTGTAGTCAACAGTAACTCTATAATGAATAATGACCATGCTGTCTGTAGTCAACAGTAACTCTGTAATGAATAATGACCATGCTGTAGTCAACAGTAACTCTGTAATGAATAATGACCATGCTGTAGTCAACAGTAACTCTGTAATGAATAATGACCATGTTGTCTGTAGTCAACAGTAACTCTGTAATGAATAATGACCATGCTGTAGTCAACAGTAACTCTGTAATGAATAATGACCATGCTGTAGTCAACAGTAACTCTGTAATGAATAATGACCATGCTGTAGTCAACAGTAACTCTATAATGAATAATGACCATGCTGTAGTCAACAGTAACTCTGTAATGAATAATGACCATGCTGTCTGTAGTCAACAGTAACTCTATAATGAATAATGACCATGCTGTCTGTAGTCAACAGTAACTCTGTAATGATAATGACCATGCTGTAGTCAACAGTAACTCTATAATGAATAATGACCATGCTGTAGTCAACAGTAACTCTATAATGAATAATGACCATGCTGTGGTCAACAGTAACTCTATAATGAATAATGACCATGTTGTAGTCAACAGTAACTCTATAATGAATAATGACCATGCTGTCTGTAGTCAACAGTAACTCTATAATGAATAATGACCATGCTGTAGTCAACAGTAACTCTATAATGAATAATGACCATGCTGTAGTCAACAGTAACTCTGTAATGAATAATGACCATGCTGTAGTCAACAGTAACTCTGTAATGAATAATGACCATGCTGTAGTCAACAGTAACTCTATAATGAATAATGACCATGCTGTAGTCAACAGTAACTCTGTAATGAATAATGACCATGCTGTAGTCAACAGTAACTCTGTAATTAATAATGACCATGCTGTAGTCAACAGTAACTCTGTAATGAATAATGACCATGCTGTAGTCAACAGTAACTCTATAATGAATAATGACCATGCTGTAGTCAACAGTAACTCTGTAATGAATAATGACCATGCTGTCTGTAGTCAACAGTAACTCTATAATGAATAATGACCATGCTGTCTGTAGTCAACAGTAACTCTATAATGAATAATGACCATGCTGTAGTCAACAGTAACTCTATAATGAATAATGACCATGCTGTAGTCAACAGTAACTCTGTAATGAATAATGACCATGCTGTAGTCAACAGTAACTCTATAATGAATAATGACCATGCTGTAGTCAACAGTAACTCTGTAATGAATAATGACCATGCTGTCTGTAGTCAACAGTAACTCTATAATGAATAATGACCATGCTGTCTGTAGTCAACAGTAACTCTGTAATGAATAATGACCATGCTGTAGTCAACAGTAACTCTGTAATGAATAATGACCATGCTGTCTGTAGTCAACAGTAACTCTATAATGAATAATGACCATGCTGTCTGTAGTCAACAGTAACTCTGTAATGAATAATGACCATGCTGTAGTCAACAGTAACTCTGTAATGAATAATGACCATGCTGTCTGTAGTCAACAGTAACTCTGTAATGAATAATGACCATGCTGTAGTCAACAGTAACTCTGTAATGAATAATGACCATGCTGTCTGTAGTCAACAGTAACTCTGTAATGAATAATGACCATGCTGTAGTCAACAGTAACTCTGTAATGAATAATGACCATGCTGTAGTCAACAGTAACTCTGTAATGAATAATGACCATGCTGTAGTCAACAGTAACTCTGTAATGAATAATGACCATGTTGTCTGTAGTCAACAGTAACTCTGTAATGAATAATGACCATGTTGTCTGTAGTCAACAGTAACTCTGTAATGAATAATGACCATGACATGTAACTCTGTAATGAATAATGACCATGTAGTCAACAGTAACTCTGTAATGAATAATGACCATGCTGTAGTCAACAGTAACTCTATAATGAATAATGACCATGCTGTAGTCAACAGTAACTCTGTAATGAATAATGACCATGCTGTCTGTAGTCAACAGTAACTCTATAATGAATAATGACCATGCTGTCTGTAGTCAACAGTAACTCTGTAATGAATAATGACCATGCTGTAGTCAACAGTAACTCTGTAATGAATAATGACCATGCTGTAGTCAACAGTAACTCTGTAATGAATAATGACCATGTTGTCTGTAGTCAACAGTAACTCTGTAATGAATAATGACCATGCTGTAGTCAACAGTAACTCTGTAATGAATAATGACCATGCTGTAGTCAACAGTAACTCTGTAATGAATAATGACCATGCTGTAGTCAACAGTAACTCTGTAATGAATAATGACCATGTTGTCTGTAGTCAACAGTAACTCTGTAATGAATAATGACCATGTTGTCTGTAGTCAACAGTAACTCTGTAATGAATAATGACCATGCTGTAGTCAACAGTAACTCTGTAATGAATAATGACCATGCTGTAGTCAACAGTAACTCTATAATGAATAATGACCATGTTGTCTGTAGTCAACAGTAACTCTGTAATGAATAATGACCATGTTGTCTGTAGTCAACAGTAACTCTGTAATGAATAATGACCATGCTGTCTGTAGTCAACAGTAACTCTGTAATGAATAATGACCATGCTGTAGTCAACAGTAACTCTGTAATGAATAATGACCATGTTGTCTGTAGTCAACAGTAACTCTGTAATGAATAATGACCATGTTGTCTGTAGTCAACAGTAACTCTGTAATGAATAATGACCATGCTGTAGTCAACAGTAACTCTGTAATGAATAATGACCATGTTGTCTGTAGTCAACAGTAACTCTGTAATGAATAATGACCATGTTGTCTGTAGTCAACAGTAACTCTGTAATGAATAATGACCATGCTGTAGTCAACAGTAACTCTGTAATGAATAATGACCATGCTGTCTGTAGTCAACAGTAACTCTGTAATGAATAATGACCATGCTGTCTGTAGTCAACAGTAACTCTGTAATGAATAATGACCATGCTGTCTGTAGTCAACAGTAACTCTGTAATGAATAATGACCATGCTGTCTGTAGTCAACAGTAACTCTATAATGAATAATGACCATGCTGTCTGTAGTCAACAGTAACTCTGTAATGAATAATGACCATGCTGTAGTCAACAGTAACTCTGTAATGAATAATGACCATGCTGTAGTCAACAGTAACTCTGTAATGAATAATGACCATGCTGTCTGTAGTCAACAGTAACTCTGTAATGAATAATGACCATGTTGTCTGTAGTCAACAGTAACTCTGTAATGAATAATGACCATGCTGTCTGTAGTCAACAGTAACTCTGTAATGAATAATGACCATGCTGTAGTCAACAGTAACTCTGTAATGAATAATGACCATGCTGTAGTCAACAGTAACTCTGTAATGAATAATGACCATGTTGTCTGTAGTCAACAGTAACTCTGTAATGAATAATGACCATGCTGTAGTCAACAGTAACTCTGTAATGAATAATGACCATGTTGTCTGTAGTCAACAGTAACTCTGTAATGAATAATGACCATGTTGTCTGTAGTCAACAGTAACTCTGTAATGAATAATGACCATGCTGTCTGTAGTCAACAGTAACTCTGTAATGAATAATGACCATGCTGTCTGTAGTCAACAGTAACTCTATAATGAATAATGACCATGCTGTCTGTAGTCAACAGTAACTCTGTAATGAATAATGACCATGCTGTCTGTAGTCAACAGTAACTCTGTAATGAATAATGACCATGCTGTCTGTAGTCAACAGTAACTCTGTAATGAATAATGACCATGCTGTCTGTAGTCAACAGTAACTCTGTAATGAATAATGACCATGCTGTCTGTAGTCAACAGTAACTCTGTAATGAATAATGACCATGCTGTCTGTAGTCAACAGTAACTCTGTAATGAATAATGACCATGCTGTAGTCAACAGTAACTCTGTAATGAATAATGACCATGCTGTAGTCAACAGTAACTCTGTAATGAATAATGACCATGCTGTCTGTAGTCAACAGTAACTCTGTAATGAATAATGACCATGCTGTAGTCAACAGTAACTCTGTAATGAATAATGACCATGCTGTCTGTAGTCAACAGTAACTGTGTAATGAATAATGACCATGCTGTCTGTAGTCAACAGTAACTGTGTAATGAATAATGACCATGCTGTCTGTAGTCAACAGTAACTCTGTAATGAATAATGACCATGCTG
This sequence comes from Oncorhynchus gorbuscha, assembly GCF_021184085.1. Taxonomy (NCBI): domain Eukaryota; kingdom Metazoa; phylum Chordata; class Actinopteri; order Salmoniformes; family Salmonidae; genus Oncorhynchus; species Oncorhynchus gorbuscha. Next base: position 87,497,838 of record NC_060177.1, on the reverse strand, counting down.
TAGTCAACAGTAACTCTGTAATGAATAATGACCATGCTGTCTGTAGTCAACAGTAACTCTCTAATGAATAATGACCATGCTGTCTGTAGTCAACAGTAACTCTATAATGAATAATGACCATGCTGTAGTCAACAGTAACTCTATAATGAATAATGACCATGCTGTCTGTAGTCAACAGTAACTCTGTAATGAATAATGACCATGCTGTAGTCAACAGTAACTCTATAATGAATAATGACCATGCTGTCTGTAGTCAACAGTAACTCTGTAATGAATAATGACCATGCTGTCTGTAGTCAACAGTAACTCTGTAATGAATAATGACCATGCTGTCTGTAGTCAACAGTAACTCTGTAATGAATAATGACCATGCTGTCTGTAGTCAACAGTAACTCTGTAATGATAATGACCATGCTGTAGTCAACAGTAACTCTATAATGAATAATGACCATGCTGTAGTCAACAGTAACTCTATAATGAATAATGACCATGTTGTAGTCAACAGTAACTCTATAATGAATAATGACCATGCTGTCTGTAGTCAACAGTAACTCTATAATGAATAATGACCATGCTGTCTGTAGTCAACAGTAACTCTATAATGAATAATGACCATGCTGTCTGTAGTCAACAGTAACTCTATAATGAATAATGACCATGCTGTCTGTAGTCAACAGTAACTCTGTAATGATAATGACCATGCTGTCTGTAGTCAACAGTAACTCTATAATGAATAATGACCATGCTGTAGTCAACAGTAACTCTATAATGAATAATGACCATGCTGTGGTCAACAGTAACTCTATAATGAATAATGACCATGCTGTAGTCAACAGTAACTCTGTAATGAATAATGACCATGCTGTCTGTAGTCAACAGTAACTCTATAATGAATAATGACCATGCTGTCTGTAGTCAACAGTAACTCTGTAATGATAATGACCATGCTGTAGTCAACAGTAACTCTATAATGAATAATGACCATGCTGTAGTCAACAGTAACTCTATAATGAATAATGACCATGCTGTGGTCAACAGTAACTCTATAATGAATAATGACCATGTTGTAGTCAACAGTAACTCTATAATGAATAATGACCATGCTGTCTGTAGTCAACAGTAACTCTATAATGAATAATGACCATGCTGTAGTCAACAGTAACTCTATAATGAATAATGACCATGCTGTAGTCAACAGTAACTCTGTAATGAATAATGACCATGCTGTAGTCAACAGTAACTCTGTAATGAATAATGACCATGCTGTAGTCAACAGTAACTCTATAATGAATAATGACCATGCTGTAGTCAACAGTAACTCTGTAATGAATAATGACCATGCTGTAGTCAACAGTAACTCTGTAATGAATAATGACCATGCTGTAGTCAACAGTAACTCTGTAATTAATAATGACCATGCTGTAGTCAACAGTAACTCTGTAATGAATAATGACCATGCTGTAGTCAACAGTAACTCTAGTAGCTCAGTGTAGTCAACAGTAACTCCCCGTAATGAATAATGACCATGACTGTAAGTCGCTTTGGATAAAAGCGTCTGCTAAATGGCATATATTATTATATTATTATTAATGAATAATGACCATGCTGTAGTCAACAGTAACTCTATAATGAATAATGACCATGCTGTAGTCAACAGTATCTCTGTAATGATAATGACCATGCTGTCTGTAGTCAACAGTAACTCTATAATGAATAATGACCATGCTGTCTGTAGTCAACAGTAACTCTATAATGAATAATGACCATGCTGTAGTCAACAGTAACTCTATAATGAATAATGACCATGCTGTAGTCAACAGTAACTCTGTAATGAATAATGACCATGCTGTAGTCAACAGTAACTCTATAATGAATAATGACCATGCTGTAGTCAACAGTAACTCTGTAATGAATAATGACCATGCTGTCTGTAGTCAACAGTAACTCTATAATGAATAATGACCATGCTGTCTGTAGTCAACAGTAACTCTGTAATGAATAATGACCATGCTGTCTGTAGTCAACAGTAACTCTGTAATGAATAATGACCATGCTGTCTGTAGTCAACAGTAACTCTGTAATGAATAATGACCATGCTGTCTGTAGTCAACAGTAACTCTGTAATGAATAATGACCATGCTGTCTGTAGTCAACAGTAACTCTGTAATGAATAATGACCATGCTGTCTGTAGTCAACAGTAACTCTGTAATGAATAATGACCATGCTGTCTGTAGTCAACAGTAACTCTGTAATGAATAATGACCATGCTGTAGTCAACAGTAACTCTGTAATGAATAATGACCATGCTGTAGTCAACAGTAACTCTGTAATGAATAATGACCATGCTGTCTGTAGTCAACAGTAACTGTGTAATGAATAATGACCATGCTGTAGTCAACAGTAACTCTGTAATGAATAATGACCATGCTGTCTGTAGTCAACAGTAACTGTGTAATGAATAATGACCATGCTGTCTGTAGTCAACAGTAACTGTGTAATGAATAATGACCATGCTGTCTGTAGTCAACAGTAACTGTGTAATGAATAATGACCATGCTGTCTGTAGTCAACAGTAACTCTGTAATGAATAATGACCATGCTGTAGTCAACAGTAACTCTGTAATGAATAATGACCATGCTGTCTGTAGTCAACAGTAACTCTCTAATGAATAATGACCATGCTGTCTGTAGTCAACAGTAACTCTATAATGAATAATGACCATGCTGTAGTCAACAGTAACTCTATAATGAATAATGACCATGCTGTCTGTAGTCAACAGTAACTCTGTAATGAATAATGACCATGCTGTAGTCAACAGTAACTCTATAATGAATAATGACCATGCTGTCTGTAGTCAACAGTAACTCTGTAATGAATAATGACCATGCTGTCTGTAGTCAACAGTAACTCTGTAATGAATAATGACCATGCTGTCTGTAGTCAACAGTAACTCTGTAATGAATAATGACCATGCTGTCTGTAGTCAACAGTAACTCTGTAATGATAATGACCATGCTGTAGTCAACAGTAACTCTATAATGAATAATGACCATGCTGTAGTCAACAGTAACTCTATAATGAATAATGACCATGTTGTAGTCAACAGTAACTCTATAATGAATAATGACCATGCTGTCTGTAGTCAACAGTAACTCTATAATGAATAATGACCATGCTGTCTGTAGTCAACAGTAACTCTATAATGAATAATGACCATGCTGTCTGTAGTCAACAGTAACTCTATAATGAATAATGACCATGCTGTCTGTAGTCAACAGTAACTCTGTAATGATAATGACCATGCTGTCTGTAGTCAACAGTAACTCTATAATGAATAATGACCATGCTGTAGTCAACAGTAACTCTATAATGAATAATGACCATGCTGTGGTCAACAGTAACTCTATAATGAATAATGACCATGCTGTAGTCAACAGTAACTCTGTAATGAATAATGACCATGCTGTCTGTAGTCAACAGTAACTCTATAATGAATAATGACCATGCTGTCTGTAGTCAACAGTAACTCTGTAATGATAATGACCATGCTGTAGTCAACAGTAACTCTATAATGAATAATGACCATGCTGTAGTCAACAGTAACTCTATAATGAATAATGACCATGCTGTGGTCAACAGTAACTCTATAATGAATAATGACCATGTTGTAGTCAACAGTAACTCTATAATGAATAATGACCATGCTGTCTGTAGTCAACAGTAACTCTATAATGAATAATGACCATGCTGTAGTCAACAGTAACTCTATAATGAATAATGACCATGCTGTAGTCAACAGTAACTCTGTAATGAATAATGACCATGCTGTAGTCAACAGTAACTCTGTAATGAATAATGACCATGCTGTAGTCAACAGTAACTCTATAATGAATAATGACCATGCTGTAGTCAACAGTAACTCTGTAATGAATAATGACCATGCTGTAGTCAACAGTAACTCTGTAATGAATAATGACCATGCTGTAGTCAACAGTAACTCTGTAATTAATAATGACCATGCTGTAGTCAACAGTAACTCTGTAATGAATAATGACCATGCTGTAGTCAACAGTAACTCTGTAATGAATAATGACCATGCTGTAGTCAACAGTAACTCTATAATGAATAATGACCATGCTGTAGTCAACAGTATCTCTGTAATGATAATGACCATGCTGTCTGTAGTCAACAGTAACTCTATAATGAATAATGACCATGCTGTCTGTAGTCAACAGTAACTCTATAATGAATAATGACCATGCTGTAGTCAACAGTAACTCTATAATGAATAATGACCATGCTGTAGTCAACAGTAACTCTGTAATGAATAATGACCATGCTGTAGTCAACAGTAACTCTATAATGAATAATGACCATGCTGTAGTCAACAGTAACTCTGTAATGAATAATGACCATGCTGTCTGTAGTCAACAGTAACTCTATAATGAATAATGACCATGCTGTCTGTAGTCAACAGTAACTCTGTAATGAATAATGACCATGCTGTAGTCAACAGTAACTCTGTAATGAATAATGACCATGCTGTAGTCAACAGTAACTCTGTAATGAATAATGACCATGCTGTAGTCAACAGTAACTCTGTAATGAATAATGACCATGCTGTAGTCAACAGTAACTCTATAATGAATAATGACCATGCTGTAGTCAACAGTATCTCTGTAATGATAATGACCATGCTGTCTGTAGTCAACAGTAACTCTATAATGAATAATGACCATGCTGTCTGTAGTCAACAGTAACTCTGTAATGAATAATGACCATGCTGTAGTCAACAGTAACTCTGTAATGAATAATGACCATGCTGTCTGTAGTCAACAGTAACTCTATAATGAATAATGACCATGCTGTCTGTAGTCAACAGTAACTCTGTAATGAATAATGACCATGCTGTAGTCAACAGTAACTCTGTAATGAATAATGACCATGCTGTCTGTAGTCAACAGTAACTCTGTATTGAATAATGACCATGCTGTAGTCAACAGTAACTCTGTAATGAATAATGACCATGCTGTCTGTAGTCAACAGTAACTCTGTAATGAATAATGACCATGCTGTAGTCAACAGTAACTCTGTAATGAATAATGACCATGCTGTAGTCAACAGTAACTCTGTAATGAATAATGACCATGCTGTAGTCAACAGTAACTCTGTAATGAATAATGACCATGTTGTCTGTAGTCAACAGTAACTCTGTAATGAATAATGACCATGTTGTCTGTAGTCAACAGTAACTCTGTAATGAATAATGACCATGCTGTCTGTAGTCAACAGTAACTCTGTAATGAATAATGACCATGCTGTAGTCAACAGTAACTCTGTAATGAATAATGACCATGCTGTAGTCAACAGTAACTCTATAATGAATAATGACCATGCTGTGGTCAACAGTAACTCTATAATGAATAATGACCATGTTGTAGTCAACAGTAACTCTATAATGAATAATGACCATGCTGTCTGTAGTCAACAGTAACTCTGTAATGAATAATGACCATGCTGTAGTCAACAGTAACTCTGTAATGAATAATGACCATGCTGTCTGTAGTCAACAGTAACTCTGTAATGAATAATGACCATGCTGTCTGTAGTCAACAGTAACTCTGTAATGAATAATGACCATGCTGTAGTCAACAGTAACTCTGTAATGAATAATGACCATGCTGTCTGTAGTCAACAGTAACTGTGTAATGAATAATGACCATGCTGTCTGTAGTCAACAGTAACTGTGTAATGAATAATGACCATGCTGTCTGTAGTCAACAGTAACTGTGTAATGAATAATGACCATGCTGTCTGTAGTCAACAGTAACTCTATAATGAATAATGACCATGCTGTCTGTAGTCAACAGTAACTCTGTAATGAATAATGACCATGCTGTCTGTAGTCAACAGTAACTCTATAATGAATAATGACCATGCTGTCTGTAGTCAACAGTAACTCTGTAATGAATAATGACCATGCTGTCTGTAGTCAACAGTAACTCTGTAATGAATAATGACCATGCTGTCTGTAGTCAACAGTAACTCTGTAATGAATAATGACCATGCTGTCTGTAGTCAACAGTAACTCTGTAATGAATAATGACCATGCTGTCTGTAGTCAACAGTAACTCTGTAATGAATAATGACCATGCTGTAGTCAACAGTAACTCTGTAATGAATAATGACCATGCTGTAGTCAACAGTAACTCTATAATGAATAATGACCATGCTGTCTGTAGTCAACAGTAACTCTGTAATGAATAATGACCATGCTGTCTGTAGTCAACAGTAACTCTGTAATGAATAATGACCATGCTGTCTGTAGTCAACAGTAACTCTGTAATGAATAATGACCATGCTGTAGTCAACAGTAACTCTGTAATGAATAATGACCATGCTGTCTGTAGTCAACAGTAACTCTGTAATGAATAATGACCATGCTGTCTGTAGTCAACAGTAACTGTGTAATGAATAATGACCATGCTGTAGTCAACAGTAACTCTGTAATGAATAATGACCATGCTGTCTGTAGTCAACAGTAACTGTGTAATGAATAATGACCATGCTGTCTGTAGTCAACAGTAACTGTGTAATGAATAATGACCATGCTGTCTGTAGTCAACAGTAACTGTGTAATGAATAATGACCATGCTGTCTGTAGTCAACAGTAACTCTGTAATGAATAATGACCATGCTGTAGTCAACAGTAACTCTGTAATGAATAATGACCATGCTGTCTGTAGTCAACAGTAACTCTCTAATGAATAATGACCATGCTGTCTGTAGTCAACAGTAACTCTATAATGAATAATGACCATGCTGTAGTCAACAGTAACTCTATAATGAATAATGACCATGCTGTCTGTAGTCAACAGTAACTCTGTAATGAATAATGACCATGCTGTAGTCAACAGTAACTCTGTAATGAATAATGACCATGCTGTAGTCAACAGTAACTCTATAATGAATAATGACCATGCTGTCTGTAGTCAACAGTAACTCTGTAATGAATAATGACCATGCTGTAGTCAACAGTAACTCTGTAATGAATAATGACCATGCTGTCTGTAGTCAACAGTAACTCTGTAATGAATAATGACCATGCTGTAGTCAACAGTAACTCTGTAATGAATAATGACCATGCTGTCTGTAGTCAACAGTAACTCTGTAATGAATAATGACCATGCTGTCTGTAGTCAACAGTAACTGTGTAATGAATAATGACCATGCTGTAGTCAACAGTAACTCTGTAATGAATAATGACCATGCTGTCTGTAGTCAACAGTAACTGTGTAATGAATAATGACCATGCTGTCTGTAGTCAACAGTAACTGTGTAATGAATAATGACCATGCTGTCTGTAGTCAACAGTAACTGTGTAATGAATAATGACCATGCTGTCTGTAGTCAACAGTAACTCTGTAATGAATAATGACCATGCTGTAGTCAACAGTAACTCTGTAATGAATAATGACCATGCTGTCTGTAGTCAACAGTAACTCTCTAATGAATAATGACCATGCTGTCTGTAGTCAACAGTAACTCTATAATGAATAATGACCATGCTGTAGTCAACAGTAACTCTATAATGAATAATGACCATGCTGTCTGTAGTCAACAGTAACTCTGTAATGAATAATGACCATGCTGTAGTCAACAGTAACTCTGTAATGAATAATGACCATGCTGTAGTCAACAGTAACTCTATAATGAATAATGACCATGCTGTCTGTAGTCAACAGTAACTCTGTAATGAATAATGACCATGCTGTCTGTAGTCAACAGTAACTCTGTAATGAATAATGACCATGCTGTCTGTAGTCAACAGTAACTCTGTAATGAATAATGACCATGCTGTCTGTAGTCAACAGTAACTCTATAATGAATAATGACCATGCTGTCTGTAGTCAACAGTAACTCTGTAATGATAATGACCATGCTGTAGTCAACAGTAACTCTATAATGAATAATGACCATGCTGTAGTCAACAGTAACTCTATAATGAATAATGACCATGTTGTAGTCAACAGTAACTCTATAATGAATAATGACCATGCTGTCTGTAGTCAACAGTAACTCTATAATGAATAATGACCATGCTGTAGTCAACAGTAACTCTATAATGAATAATGACCATGCTGTCTGTAGTCAACAGTAACTCTATAATGAATAATGACCATGCTGTCTGTAGTCAACAGTAACTCTGTAATGATAATGACCATGCTTTAGTCAACAGTAACTCTATAATGAATAATGACCATGCTGTAGTCAACAGTAACTCTATAATGAATAATGACCATGCTGTGGTCAACAGTAACTCTATAATGAATAATGACCATGTTGTAGTCAACAGTAACTCTATAATGAATAATGACCATGCTGTCTGTAGTCAACAGTAACTCTATAATGAATAATGACCATGCTGTAGTCAACAGTAACTCTATAATGAATAATGACCATGCTGTAGTCAACAGTAACTCTGTAATGAATAATGACCATGCTGTAGTCAACAGTAACTCTGTAATGAATAATGACCATGCTGTAGTCAACAGTAACTCTGTAATGAATAATGACCATGCTGTAGTCAACAGTAACTCTGTAATGAATAATGACCATGCTGTAGTCAACAGTAACTCTATAATGAATAATGACCATGCTGTAGTCAACAGTATCTCTGTAATGATAATGACCATGCTGTCTGTAGTCAAATCAAATCAAATCAAATCAAATCAAATTTATTTATATAGCCCTTCGTACATCAGCTGATATCTCAAAGTGCTGTACAGAAACCCAGCCTAAAACCCCAAACAGCAAACAATGCAGGTGTAAAAGCACGGTGGCTAGGAAAAACTCCCTAGAAAGGCCAAAACCTAGGAAGAAACCTAGAGAGGAACCGGGCTATGTGGGGTGGCCAGTCCTCTTCTGGCTGTGCCGGGTAGAGATTATAACAGAAAATGACCAAGATGTTCAAATGTTCATAAATGACCAGCATGGTCAAATAATAATAAGGCAGAACAGTTGAAACTGGAGCAGCAGCACAGTCAGGTGGACTGGGGACAGCAAGGAGCCATCATGTCAGGTAGTCCTGGGGCACGGTCCTAGGGCTCAGGTCCTCCGAGAGAGAGAAAGAAAGAGAGAATTAGAGAGAGCATATGTGGGGTGGCCAGTCCTCTTCTGGCTGTGCCGGGTGGAGATTATAACAGAACGTGGCCAAGATGTTCAAATGTTCATAAATGACCAGCATGGTTGAATAATAGTAAGGCAGAACAGTTGAAACTGGAGCAGGAGCATGGCCAGGTGGACTGGGGACAGCAAGGAGTCCTCATGTCAGGTAGTCCTGGGACATGGTCCTAGGGCCCAGGCCAGTTGAAACTGGAGCAGCAGCATGGCCAGGTGGACTGGGGACAGCAAGGAGTCATCATGTCAGGTAGTCCTGGGGCATGGTTCTAGGGCTCAGGTCCTCCGAGAGAGAGAAAGAAGGAGAGAAGGAGAGAATTAGAGAACGCACACTTAGATTTACACAGGACACCGAATAGGACAGGAGAAGTACTCCAGATAAACAAACTGACCCTAGCCCCCCGACACATAAACTACTGCAGCATAAATACTGGAGGCTGAGACAGGAGGGGTCAGGAGACACTGTGGCCCCATCCGAGGACACCCCGGACAGGGCCAAACAGGAAGGATATAACCCCACCCACTTGCCAAAGCACAGCCCCCACACCACTAGAGGGAAATCTACAACCACCAACTTACCATCCTGAGACAAGGCCGAGTATAGCCCACAAAGATCTCCGACACGGTACAACCCAAAGGGGGGAAACCCAGACAGGCCGACCACAACAGTGAATCAACCCACCCAGGTGACGCACCCCCCAGGGACGGCACGAGAGAGCCCCAGCAAGCCAGTGACTCAGCCCCCGTAACAGGGTTAGAGGCAGAGAATCCCAGTGGAAAAAGGGGAACCGGCCAGGCAGAGACAGCAAGGGCGGTTCGTTGCTCCAGAGCCTTTCCGTTCACCTTCCCACTCCTGGGCCAGACTACACTCAATCATATGACCCACTGAAGAGATGAGTCTTCAGTAAAGACTTAAAGGTTGAGACCGAGTTTGCGTCTCTGACATGGGTAGGCAGACCGTTCCATAAAAATGGAGCTCTATAGGAGAAAGCCCTGCCTCCAGCTGTTTGCTTAGAAATTCTAGGGACAATTAGGAGGCCTGCGTCTTGTGACCGTAGCGTACGTATAGGTATGTACGGCAGGACCAAATCAGAGAGGTAGGTAGGAGCAAGCCCATGTAATGCTTTGTAGGTTAGCAGTAAAACCTTGAAATCAGCCCTTGCTTTGACAGGAAGCCAGTGTAGAGAGGCTAGCACTGGAGTAATATGATCAAATTTTTTGGTTCTAGTCAGGATTCTAGCAGCCGTATTTAGCACTAACTGAAGTTTATTTAGTGCTTTATCCGGGTAGCCGGAAAATAGAGCATTGCAGTAGTCTAACCTAGAAGTGACAAAAGCATGGATTAATTTTTCTGCATCATTTTTGGACAGAAAGTTTCTGATTTTTGCAATGTTACGTAGATGGAAAAAAAAGCTGTCCTCGAAATGGTCTTGATATGTTCTTCAAAAGAGAGATCAGGGTCCAGAGTAACGCCGAGGTCCTTCACAGTTTTATTTGAGACGACTGTACAACCATTAAGATTAATTGTCAGATTCAACAGAAGATCTCTTTGTTTCTTGGGACCTAGAACAAGCATCTCTGTTTTGTCCGAGTTTAATAGTAGAAAGTTTGCAGCCATCCACTTCCTTATGTCTGAAACACATGCTTCTAGCGAGGGCAATTTTGGTGCTTCACCGTGTTTCATTGAAATGTACAGCTGTGTGTCATCCGCATAGCAGTGAAAGTTTACATTATGTTTTCGAATAACATCCCCAAGAGGTAAAATATATAGTCAACAGTAACTCTATAATATATAGTCAACAGTAACTCTATAATGAATAATGACCATGCTGTCTGTAGTCAACAGTAACTCTATAATGAATAATGACCATGCTGTAGTCAACAGTAACTCTGTAATGAATAATGACCATGTTGTCTGTAGTCAACAGTAACTCTGTAATGAATAATGACCATGCTGTAGTCAACAGTAACTCTGTAATGAATAATGACCATGCTGTAGTCAACAGTAACTCTGTAATGAATAATGACCATGCTGTAGTCAACAGTAACTCTGTAATGAATAATGACCATGCTGTAGTCAACAGTAACTCTATAATGAATAATGACCATGCTGTAGTCAACAGTATCTCTGTAATGATAATGACCATGCTGTCTGTAGTCAACAGTAACTCTATAATGAATAATGACCATGCTGTCTGTAGTCAACAGTAACTCTATAATGAATAATGACCATGCTGTAGTCAACAGTAACTCTATAATGAATAATGACCATGCTGTCTGTAGTCAACAGTAACTCTGTAATGAATAATGACCATGCTGTAGTCAACAGTAACTCTGTAATGAATAATGACCATGCTGTAGTCAACAGTAACTCTGTAATGAATAATGCCCATGTTGTCTGTAGTCAACAGTAACTCTGTAATGAATAATGACCATGCTGTAGTCAACAGTAACTCTGTAATGAATAATGACCATGCTGTAGTCAACAGTAACTCTGTAATGAATAATGACCATGCTGTAGTCAACAGTAACTCTATAATGAATAATGACCATGCTGTAGTCAACAGTAACTCTGTAATGAATAATGACCATGCTGTAGTCAACAGTAACTCTGTAATGAATAATGACCATGCTGTAGTCAACAGTAACTCTATAATGAATAATGACCATGCTGTAGTCAACAGTAACTCTGTAATGAATAATGACCATGCTGTAGTCAACAGTAACTCTATAATGAATAATGACCATGCTGTAGTCAACAGTAACTCTATAATGAATAATGACCATGCTGTAGTCAACAGTAACTCTGTCATGTTTTGTCATTTATTATCTTGTCTTGTCCCTGTGCTTCCCATTCTATTCGTTTCCCTCTGCTGGTCTTATTAGGTTCTTTCCCTCTTTCTATCCCTCTCTCTCCCCCTCCCTCTCTCACTCTCTCGCTCTCTCTTCTCTCTATCGTTCCGTTCCTGCTCCCAGCTGTTCCTATTCCCCTAATCAATCATTTAGTCTTCCCACACCTGTTCCCGATCCTTTCCCCTGATTAGAGTCCCTATTTCTTCCTTTGTGTTCCGTTCCTGTCCTGTCGGTTCCTTGTCTAGAATTCACCGTGCTGTGTTTGTGTATCGCCCTGTCGTGTCGTGTTTTCCTCAGATGCTGCGTGGTGAGCAGGTGTCTGAGTCTGTCTGGTTCAAGTGCCTTCCCGAGGCAACCTGCTGTTCACCTGCTGTTCAAGATCGAGTCTCCAGTTTGTCCTCGTCATTTCGAGTGAAAGTTGTGTTTTTTGTTTGTATTTACTTTACTGGATTAAAGACTCTGTTTTCGCCAAGTCGCTTTTGGGTCCTCTTTCACCTGCATGACAGAAGGAACCGACCAAGGAATGGACCCAGCGACTTCAGACGCTCGTTACACTGCCGTCGAGATCCAAGGAGCCATGCTCGGCAGACACGAGCAGGAATTGTCTGCTGCTCGCCATGCCGTGGAGAACCTGGCCGCTCAGGTTTCCGACCTCTCTGGACAGTTCCAGAGTCTACGTCTCGTGCCACCTGTTACTTCCTGGCCTGCCGAGCCTCCAGAACCTAGGGTTAATAACCCACCTTGCTTCCTCTAGTGAGTGGAACGAGCCGGCGCTGCTCGCTCGTTTTCTGGAGGGACTCCACGCAGTGGTTAAGGATGAGATTCTCTCCCGGGAGGTTCCTTCAGATGTGGACTCTTTGATTGCTCTCGCCATCCGCATAGAACGACGGGTAGATCTTCGTCACCGGGCTCGTGGAAGAGAGCTCGCATCAACGGTGTTTCCCTGCTCCGCATCGCAACCATCTCCCTCCTCTGGCTCAGAGTCTGAGCCCATGCAGCTGGGAGGGATTCGCATCTCGACTAAGGAGAGGAACGGAGGATCACCAACCGCCTGTGCCTCTCTATTGCGGAGTTGCTGGACATTTGTTAATTCATGTCCAGTAAAAGCCAGAGCTCATCTGTAAGCGGAGGGCTACAGGTGAGCGCAACTACTCAAGTCTCTCCATCAAAATCCTGTACTACTTTGTCGGTCCATCTACGCTGGACCGGTTCGGGTGCTACATGTAGTGCCTTGATAGACTCTGGGGCTGAGGGTTGTTTCATGGACGAAGCATGGGTTCGGAACATGACATTCCTTTCAGAGAGTTAGAGAAGCCTACGCCCATGTTCGCCTTAGATGGTAGTCATCTTCCCAGTATCAGATTTGAGACACTACCTTTAACCCTCACAGTATCTGGTAACCACAGTGAGACTATTTCTTTTTTTGATTTTCGTTCACCGTTTACACCTGTTGTTTTGGGTCATCCCTGGCTAGTATGTCATAATCCTTCTATTAATTGGTCTAGTAATTCTATCCTATCCTGGAACGTTTCTTGTCATGTGAAGTGTTTAATGTCTGCCATCCCTCCCGTTTCTTCTGTCCCTACTTCTCAGGAGGAACCTGGCGATTTGACAGGAGTGCCGGAGGAATATCATGATCTGCGCACGGTCTTCAGTCGGTCCCGAGCCAACTCCCTTCCTCCTCACCGGTCGTATGATTGTAGTATTGATCTCCTTCCGGGGACCACTCCTCCTCGGGGTAGACTATACTCTCTGTCGGCTCCCGAACGTAAGGCTCTCGAGGATTATTTGTCTGTGTCTCTTGACGCCGGTACCATAGTGCCTTCTTCCTCTCCGGCCGGGGCGGGGTTCTTTTGTTAAGAAGAAGGACGGTACTCTGCGCCCCTGCGTGGATTATCGAGGGCTGAATGACATAACGGTTAAGAATCGTTATCCGCTTCCCCTTATGTCATCAGCCTCGAGATTCTGCAGGGAGCCAGGTGCTTTACTAAGTTGGACCTTCGCAACGCTTACCATCTCGTGCGCATCAGAGAGGGGGGAGTGGAAAACGGCGTTTAACACTCCGTTAGGGCATTTTGAGTACCGGGTTCTGCCGTTTGGTCTCGCCAATGCGCCAGCTGTTTTTCAGGCATTAGTTAATGATGTTCTGAGAGACATGCTGAACATCTTTTGTTTTTGTCTATCTTGACGATATCCTGATTTTTTCTCCGTCACTCGAGATTCATGTTCAGCACGTTCGACGTGTTCTACAGCGCCTTTTAGAGAATTGTCTCTACGTAAAGTCTGAGAAGTGCTCTTTTCATGTCTCCTCCGTTACTTTTCTCGGTTCCGTTATTTCCGCTGAAGGCATTCAGATGGATTCCGCTAAGGTCCAAGCTGTCAGTGATTGGCCCGTTCCAAGGTCACGTGTCGAGTTGCAGCGCTTTTAGGTTTCGCTAATTTCTATCGGCGTTTCATTCGTAATTTCGGTCAAGTTGCTGCCCCTCTCACAGCTCTTACTTCTGTCAAGACGTGTTTTAAGTGGTCCGGTTCCGCCCAGGGAGCTTTTGATCTTCTAAAAGAACGTTTTACGTCCGCTCCTATCCTCGTTACTCCTGACGTCACTAGACAATTCATTGTCGAGGTTGACGCTTCAGAGGTAGGCGTGGGAGCCATTCTATCCCAGCGCTTCCAGTCTGACGATAAGGTTCATCCTTGCGCTTATTTTTCTCATCGCCTGTCGCCATCTGAGCGCAACTATGATGTGGGTAACCGTGAACTGCTCGCCATCCGCTTAGCCCTAGGCGAATGGCGACAGTGGTTGGAGGGGACCGTTCCTTTTGTCGTTTGGACAGACCATAAGAACCTTGAGTACATCCGTTCTGCCAAACGACTTAATGCCCGTCAAGCTCGTTGGGCGTTGTTTTTCGCTCGTTTAGAGTTTGTGATTTCTTACCGTCCGGGTAGCAAGAACACCAAGCCTGATGCCTTATCCCGTCTGTTTAGTTCTTCTGTGGCTTCTACTGATCCCGAGGGGATTCTTCCTTATGGGCGTGTTGTCGGGTTAACAGTCTGGGGAATTGAAAGACAGGTTAAGCAAGCACTCACGCACACTGCGTCGCCGCGCGCTTGTCCTAGTAACCTCCTTTTCGTTCCTGTTTCCACTCGTCTGGCTGTTCTTCAGTGGGCTCACTCTGCCAAGTTAGCTGGTCATCCCGGTGTTCGAGGCACTCTTGCGTCTATTCGCCAGCGCTTTTGGTGGCCGACTCAGGAGCGTGACACGCGCCGTTTCGTGGCTGCTTGTTCGGACTGCGCGCAGACTAAGTCGGGTAACTCTCCTCCTGCCGGTCGTCTCAGACCGCCCCATTCCTTCTCGACCATGGTCTCACATCGCCCTAGACTTCATTACCGGTCTGCCTTTGTCTGCGGGGAAGACTGTGATTCTTACGGTTGTCGATAGGTTCTCTAAGGCGGCACATTTCATTCCCCCTCGCTAAACTTCCTTCCGCTAAGGAGACGGCACAAATCATTATCGAGAATGTGTTCAGAATTCATGGCCTCCCGTTAGACGCCGTTTCAGACAGAGGCCCGCAATTCACGTCACAATTTTGGAGGGAGTTCTGTCGTTTGATTGGTGCGTCCGTCAGTCTCTCTTCCGGGTTTCATCCCCAGTCTAACGGTCAAGCAGAGAGGGCCAATCAGACGATTGGTCGCATACTACGCAGCCTTTCTTTCAGAAACCCTGCGTCTTGGGCAGAACAGCTCCCCTGGGCAGAATACGCTCACAATTCGCTTCCTTCGTCTGCTACCGGGTTATCTCCGTTTCAGAGTAGTCTGGGTTACCAGCCTCCTCTGTTCTCATCCCAGCTTGCCGAGTCCAGCGTTCCCTCCGCTCAAGCGTTTGTCCAACGTTGTGAGCGCGCACCTGGAGGAGGGTGAGGTCTGCACTTTGCCGTTACAGGGCACAGACTGTGAGAGCCGCCAATAAACGCAGGATTAAGAGTCCAAGGTATTGTTGCGGCCAGAGAGTGTGGCTTTCCACTCGCAACCTTCCTCTTACGACAGCTTCTCGTAAGTTGACTCCGCGGTTCATTGGTCCGTTCCGTGTCTCCCAGGTCGTCAATCCTGTCGCTGTGCGACTGCTTCTTCCGCGACATCTTCGTCGCGTCCATCCTGTCTTCCATGTCTCCTGTGTCAAGCCCTTTCTTCGCACCCCGTTCGTCTTCCCTCCCCCTCCCGTCCTTGTCGAGAGCGCACCTATTTACAAGGTACATAAGATCATGGACATGCGTTCTCGGGACGGGGTCACCAATACTTAGTGGATTGGGAGGGTTACGGTCCTGAGGAGAGGAGTTGGGTTCCGTCTCGGGGCGTGCTGGACCGTTCACTCATTGATGATTTCCTCCGTTGCCGCCAGGGATTCCTCCTCGAGTGCGCCAGGAGGCGCTCGGTGAGTGGGGGGTACTGTCATGTTTTGTCATTTATTATCTTGTCTTGTCCCTGTGCTTCCCATTCTATTCGTTTCCCTCTGCTGGTCTTATTAGGTTCTTTCCCTCTTTCTGTCCCTCTCTCTCCCCCTCCCTCTCTCACTCTCTCGCTCTCTCTTCTCTCTATCGTTCCGTTCCTGCTCCCAGCTGTTCCTATTCCCCTAATCAATCATTTAGTCTTCCCACACCTGTTCCCGATCCTTTCCCCTGATTAGAGTCCCTATTTCTTCCTTTGTGTTCCGTTCCTGTCCTGTCGGTTCCTTGTCTAGAATTCACCGTGCTGTGTTTGTGTATCGCCCTGTCGTGTCGTGTTTTCCTCAGATGCTGCGTGGTGAGCAGGTGTCTGAGTCTGTCTGGTTCAAGTGCCTTCCCGAGGCAACCTGCTGTTCACCTGCTGTTCAAGATCGAGTCTCCAGTTTGTCCTCGTCATTTCGAGTGAAAGTTGTGTTTTTTGTTTGTATTTACTTTACTGGATTAAAGACTCTGTTTTCGCCAAGTCGCTTTTGGGTCCTCTTTCACCTGCATGACAAACTCTGTAATGAATAATGCCCATGCTGTCTGTAGTCAACAGTAACTCTGTAATGAATAATGACCATGCTGTAGTCAACAGTAACTCTGTAATGAATAATGACCATGCTGTAGTCAACAGTAACTCTGTAATGAATAATGACCATGCTGTAGTCAACAGTAACTCTGTAATGACAGTAACTCTGTAATGAATAATGACCATGCTGTAGTCAACAGTAACTCTGTAATGAATAATGACCATGCTGTCTGTAGTCAACAGTAACTCTGTAATGAATAATGACCATGCTGTAGTCAACAGTAACTCTGTAATGAATAATGACCATGCTGTCTGTAAACAGTAACTCTATAATGAATAATGACCATGCTGTCTGTAGTCAACAGTAACTCTGTAATGAATAATGACCATGCTGTAGTCAACAGTAACTCTGTAATGAATAATGACCATGCTGTCTGTAGTCAACAGTAACTCTGTAATGAATAATGACCATGCTGTAGTCAACAGTAACTCTGTAATGAATAATGACCATGCTGTCTGTAGTCAACAGTAACTCTGTAATGAATAATGACCATGCTGTAGTCAACAGTAACTCTGTAATGAATAATGACCATGCTGTAGTCAACAGTAACTCTGTAATGAATAATGACCATGCTGTAGTCAACAGTAACTCTGTAATGAATAATGACCATGCTGTAGTCAACAGTAACTCTGTAATGAATAATGACCATGCTGTAGTCAACAGTAACTCTGTAATGAATAATGATCATGCTGTCTGTAGTCAACAGTAACTCTGTAATGAATAATGACCATGCTGTCTGTAGTCAACAGTAACTCTATAATGAATAATGACCATGCTGTCTGTAGTCAACAGTAACTCTGTAATGAATAATGACCATGCTGTAGTCATCAGTAACTCTGTAATGAATAATGACCATGCTGTCTGTAGTCAACAGTAACTCTATAATGAATAATGACCATGCTGTCTGTAGTCAACAGTAACTCTGTAATGAATAATGACCATGCTGTAGTCAACAGTAACTCTGTAATGAATAATGACCATGCTGTCTGTAGTCAACAGTAACTCTGTAATGAATAATGACCATGCTGTAGTCAACAGTAACTCTATAATGAATAATGACCATGCTGTAGTCAACAGTAACTCTGTAATGAATAATGACCATGCTGTCTGTAGTCAACAGTAACTCTGTAATGAATAATGACCATGTTGTAGTCAACAGTAACTCTGTAATGAATAATGACCATGCTGTCTGTAGTCAACAGTAACTCTGTAATGAATAATGACCATGCTGTAGTCAACAGTAACTCTATAATGAATAATGACCATGCTGTAGTCAACAGTAACTCTATAATGAATAATGCTTTGTGTTAAGTGCCTTCTCAGAAGGGCTGAAGGTAAACACAATGAAAGACTGTTCTATTGCCTCAGGGTGTCCAGTACATGGAGGTTAATCAGTATGTGCTGGGTCGTATTCATTAGGCACCAAACGTGTTAAAATGGTTTCGTCCAAATGACCTCTCCTTCCTTCTGAAGTGTGCACTCGTTCTCTACTCTGCACAAATTTGTGAAAGCATTGGATTGGTGTAGGCATGGGCCTGAAGGGAAGTGAACAAGTGTACACTTCAGGAAAGGTGAGATATTATTGGGACAGAACCAATGTTTCCATTTGGTTCCCGAATGAACACGACCCTTCTGGTGTGAGCCCTGTGGTTGAATCGTTAATGGCACCCTATTCCCTGTGTAGTGCACTACTATAGACCAGGGCCCATTGGGTGTAGTGCACTACTATAGACCGGGGCCCATTGGGTGTAGTGCACTACTATAGACCAGGGCCCATTGGGTGTAGTCCATTACTATAGGGCCCATTGGGTGTAGACCAGGGCCCATTGGGTGTAGTGCACTACTATAGACCAGGGCCCATTGGGTGTAGTGCACTACTATAGACCAGGGCCCATTGGGTGTAGTCCATTACTATAGACCAGGGCCCATTGGGTGTAGTGCACTACTATAGACCAGGGCCCATTGGGTGTAGTGCACTACTATAGACCAGGGCAGGGTGTAGTGCACCATTTGGGTGTAGTGCACTACTATAGACCAGGGCCCATTGGGTGTAGTCCATTACTATAGACCAGGGCCCATTGGGTGTAGTGCACTACTATAGACCAGGGCCCATTGGGTGTAGTCCATTACTATAGACCAGGGCCCATTGGGTGTAGTGCACTACTATAGACCAGGGCCCATTGGGTGTAGTGCACTACTATAGACCAGGGCCCATTGGGTGTAGTCCATTACTAAGACCAGGGCCCATTGGGTGTAGTGCACTACTATAGACCAGGGCCCATTGGGTGTAGTCCATTACTATAGACCAGGGCCCATTGGGTGTAGTGCACTACTATAGACCAGGGCCCATTGGGTGTAGTCCATTACTATTGACCAGGGCCCATTGGGTGTAGTGCACTACTATAGACCAGGGCCCATTGGGTGTAGTGCACTACTAAGACCAGGGCCCATTGGGTGTAGTCCATTACTATAGACCAGGGCCCATTGGGTGTAGTCCATTACTATAGACCAGGGCCCATTGGGTGTAGTCCATTACTAAGACCAGGGCCCATTGGGTGTGGTGCATTACTGAAGACCAGGGCCCATTGGGTGTGGTGCATTACTGAAGACCAGGGCCCATTGGGTGTAGTCCATTACTATTGACCAGGGCCCATTGGGTGTAGTCCATTACTATAGACCAGGGCCCATTGGGTGTAGTGCATTACTATTGACCAGGGCCCATTGGGTGTAGTGCATTACTGAAGACCAGGGCCCATTGGGTGTAGTGCACTACTTTAGACCAGGGCCCATTGGGTGTAGTGCATTACTAAAGACCAGGGCCCATTGGGTGTAGTGCACTACTATTAGGCCAGGGCCCATTGGGTGTAGTGCATTACTATTGACCAGGGCCCATTGGGTGTAGTGCACTACTATAGGCCAGGACCCATTGGGTGTAGTGCATTACTAAAGACCAGGGCCCATTGGGTGTAGTGCATTACTATAGACCAGGGCCCATTGGGTGTAGTCCATTACTATTGACCAGGGCCCATTGGGTGTAGTCCATTACTATAGACCAGGGCCCATTGGGTGTAGTGCATTACTATAGACCAGGGCCCATTGGGTGTAGTCCATTACTATAGACCAGGGCCCATTGGGTGTAGTGCATTACTAAAGACCAGGGCCCATTGGGTGTAGTGCATTACTATAGACCAGGACCCATTGGGTGTAGTCCATTACTTTTGACCAGGGCCCATTGGGTGTAGTATATTACTATTGGGGCAGAACCAGGTGCCCATTCCTGTGATGAACTGTCTCTCTCTCTGTGCTCTGTCTGTTTACCATCTCTGTTTGATTTTGGTGGGAGAGAGAGGTGACCAGGACCAGGACCCATTGTCACCTTCCCTCACTGAGTGCCAGTTAGACAGTTACAGTATTTATGCCAGGGCCCATTGGGTGGGTCAGTTTGTTTATCTACTTCTCCTGTCCTATTCGGTGTCCTGTGTAAATCTAAGTGTGCCATTGGGTGTAGAACCATGCCCCAGGACTACCTGACATGATGACTCCTTGCTGTCCCCAGGGCCATGCCCATTGGGGCCCTAGGACCATGTCCCAGGACTACCTGACCAGGGACTCCATTGCTGTCCCCAGTCCACCTGGCCATGCTCCTGCTCCAGTTTCAACTGTTCTGCCTTACTATTATTCAACCATGCTGGTCATTTATGAACATTTGAACATCTTGGCCACGTTCTGTTATAATCTCCACCTGGCACAGCCAGAAGAGGACTGGCCACCCCACATATGCTCTCTCTAATTCTCTCTTTCTTTCTCTCTCTCGGGCAGGACCTGTTGTGCCTGTTCCTGACATGATGGCTCCTTGCTGTCCCCAGTCCATCTGACTGTGCTGCTGCTCTGTTTCAACTGTTCTGTTTGATTTTGGACCATGCTGGTCATTTATGAACATTTGAACATCTTGGTCATGTTCTGTTATAATCTCTACCCGAAGCCAGGACTACCATCTGTCACCTTCCTCACTGGTTTCTTCCTAGTGTTTTGGCCAGTTTTTCCTAGACACACCTCATTGTTTGCTGTTTGGGGTTTTAGGCTGTTTCTGTACAGCACTTTGAGATATCAGCTGATGTACAAGGGCTATATAAATAAATATTTGATTTGAAATTTGACAACACACACACACACACACACACACACACACACACACACACACACACACACACACACACACACACACACACACACACACACACACACACACACACACACACACACACACTCCTGACTCAGTTTTATCTCAGACTGTGATTCGTATAGCACATGAAGTGTTTTCCTCTGCTCTAGAATCCCTGAGCGATCTGTCCACTGAGGAGCTGCGAGAGAGGCTACAGGAAGTGACCGAGGTGAGGACAGGAAGAAGGATGATTTGATCTGTGGTTTGCCATGGTGCAGCTGGTTATTATCCTTAATGAGGAAATGTTTTGTGCAGCAGGAAAAAAAAACCTGATCAAAATTAAAATCACATACATTAAAAGACACACACACCATATTTAGAGAGGGTTGTTCGTAGTACTTTCTTTGCCATCGTTGGTGAATGTTGGTGACCTGTTCTAACAGGAGGCAGAGCTACTGCGCTGTGAGTTGGAGGTCACCAGTCGTCACCTGGAGGGAAAACACGAAGCACTGAAGATCCTACAGAGTCAGGTAAATACAGACACATACAATCTCAATACTCCCTTTTCATTTGTTTAAAATGCACTTCCCCTCTTTTTCTTCCAGAGTATTCTAGACAGGGCGACCTCTCACACTAAGATTCTACTCCAGAAGAGTGAGGAGAGGACCAAGGCTCTGGAAAAGGTGAATGTTGTTTGTTTCTGGCCTGTTATGTTAAAAGGCCACAGGAAGGTAGGTCAAATAAAGGATTGGTTTGTTTACCTTCACATACTATAAGAATCAGTCACCTTGCTAATGAATTCCAGACTCTGAGTTATGTGGCTTTCACTAGAATTGACCTGGTATTTACTAGTGCAGTGTTTCTCAACCAGTCCTCCAGTCCCCCCAACAGCCCAACTCCAGTCCTCTAGTACCCCCAACAGCCCAACACCAGTCCTCTAGTACCCCCAACAGCCCAACACCAGTCCTCCAGTCCCCCAACAGCCCAACTCCAGTCCTCCAGTCCCCCCAACAGCCCAACTCCAGTCCTCCAGTCCCCCCAACAGCCCAACTCCAGTCCTCCAGTCCCCCCAACAGCCCAACTCCAGTCCTCCAGTCCCCCAACAGCCCAACTCCAGTCCTCCAGTCCCCCCAACAGCCCAACTCCAGTCCTCCAGTCCCCCCAACAGCCCAACTCCAGTCCTCTAGTACCCCCAACAGCCCAACTCCAGTCCTCTAGTACCCCCAACAGCCCAACTCCAGTCCTCCAGTCCCCCCAACAGCCCAACACCAGTCCTCCAGTACCCCCAACAGCCCAACTCCAGTCCTCTAGTACCCCCAACAGCCCAACACCAGTCCTCCAGTCCCCCCAACAGCCCAACACCAGTCCTCCAGTCCCCCCAACAGCCCAACTCCAGTCCTCTAGTACCCCAACAGCCCAACACCAGTCCTCTAGTACCCCCAACAGCCCAACAACAGTCCTCTAGTACCCCCAACAGCCCAACACCAGTCCTCCAGTTCCCCCAACAGCCCAACTGCAGTCCTCCAGTACCCCCAACAGCCCAACTCCAGTCCTCCAGTACCCCCAACAGCCCAACTCCAGTCCTCCAGTACCCCCAACAGCCCAACTCCAGTCCTCTAGTACCCCCAACAGCCCAACACCAGTTCTGGAGTTGGACTGGAGTTGGCCTGTTTGGAGGGACTGGAGGACTGGAGTTGAGAAACACTGCAGTAAATTATGTGGTAACAATGGGAGCTTTCTGGTACTTTCAAAGAATTCTGCTTGTTTTAATACATCCTAAATATGCAGTATTTCCTAGGTTATTACAGTGCACTTACAGCTTGAACATGTATTTATGAACTCTGGCACAGGAAGTGAATGGCCTGCAGTGGGAGATCACATATAACCAGATGCACTTCAAGAACTTTGAGCAGTCCTGGGAGCAGAAATATGTCAGGTGAGGTCATGGTTTTTTTCTTCGTTTTTGATTGGTTGGTGTGTGCTTATGGGTAGGGTTTGCAGATTTTGATTGGTCAGTGTGTATGTGTGGGCAGAGTTTGCAGTGAGAATAAGGCCCTGAGTGACAGCCTGGGAGACAGGAGGAGAGAGGTACAGGAGCTGAGGACAGAGAACACAGGTAGGTACCTAGTCCTTCTGCGCAATCAACAATTATACTTGTCACTGTCTTGCAATGGAATTGAGAAAGAGTTTATGTGCTTCTCTCTCTCCCTTTGTGCCTGTGTGTGTGCGTGCGTGTGTGTGTGTGCGTGTGTGTACGCGCGCGCACGTGTAGCTGTGAGTCAGCAGTGTTTGGAACTCCTAGCCATGCTGAATGTCCGGGAACAGAGAGCCTTCCAGGGGACCAAGCCTTCATGCACCCAGGGGAGAGAGGAGGACCAGGGGACCAAGCCTTCATGCACCCAAGGGAGAGAGGAGGACCAGGGGACTGTTCTGGAGGTGAGAGAGGGAGAGCAGGAGGAACGAGAGAGAGAGGGCAGGAGGAATGAGAGAGAGGAACCAGAGAGAGGGCAGAGAGAGAGCAGGAGGAACCAGAGAGAGGGGCAGGAGGAACCAGAGAGAAGGAGGAACAGAGAGGAGGAACCAGAGAGAGAGGGCAGGAGGAACCAGAGAGAGAGGGCAGGAGGAACCAGAGAGAGAGGGCAGGAGGAACCAGAGAGAGAGGGCAGGAGGAACCAGAGAGAGAGGGCAGGAGGAACCAGAGAGAGGGCAGGAGGAACCAGAGAGAGAGGGCAGGAGGAACCAGAGAGAGAGGGCAGGAGGAACCAGAGAGAGAGGGGAGGAGGAACCAGAGAGAGAGGAGGAACCAGAGAGAGAGGGCAGGAGGAACCAGAGAGAGGGCAGGGAGAGAGGGCAGGAGGAACAGGAGGAACCAGAGAGAGAGGGCAGGAGGAACCAGAGAGAGAGGGCAGGAGGAACCAGAGAGAGAGGGCAGGAGGAACCAGAGAGTGAGGGCAGGGAACCAGAGAGTGACCAGAGAGGAGGAACCAGAGAGAGGGGCAGGAGGAACCAGAGAGAGAGGGCAGGAGGAACCAGAGAGAGAAGGAACCAGAGGAACAGAGATTGAAGGAACAGGAGGAGAGAAAGAGGCAGGAGGATAAAGAGAGAGAGGGGAGGAGGACAAGGAGAGAGGGCAGGAGGACAAGGAGGAGAGGGCAGGAGGACAAGGAGAGAGAGGGCAGGAGGAGCCAGAGAGGGAGACGGAGACAGAGGGAACAGGAGGAGAGAGAGAGAAATACCACAGTGTGACATCACAGCAGCAAGAATTGTGACCTATTGCCAACATATTTATGTTTATTTATTTTCCATTTTGTTCTTTAACCATTTGCACATCATTACAACACTGTAAATATACATAATATGACATATGAACTTATGTGAGTGTAATGTTTACTGTTAATTTTTGTTTATTTCACTTTTGTACCTTTATCTACTTCACTTGCTTTGGCAATGTTAACATATGTTTCCCATGCCAATAAAGCCCATTGAATTAAATTGAAATTGAATTGAGAGTGCAGGAGGACCAGAGAGAGAGACATAGGGAACAGGAGGAGAGCGAGAGAGAGAGAGAGAGAGAGAGAGAGGGGACTGGAGGTTCCAGAGAGAGAGACATGGGGAACAGGAGGAGAGAGCGAGAGAGAGAGAGAGGGCAGGAGGTTCCAGAGAGAGAGACATAGGGAACAGGAGGATAGAGAGAGAGAGAGAGAGAGAGAGGGCAGGAGGTTCCAGAGAGAGAGACATAGGGAACAGGAGGAGAGAGAGAGAGAGAGAGAGAGAGAGAGAGAGAGAGAGAGAGAGAGAGAGAGAGAGGGCAGGAGGTTCCAGAGAGAGAGACATAGGGAACAGGAGGAGAGAGAGAGAGAGAGAGAGAGAGAGAGAGAGAGAGAGAGAGAGGGCAGGAGGTTCCAGAGAGAGAGACATAGGGAACAGGAGGAGAGAGAGAGAGAGGGCAGGAGGAGAGAGAGAGAGAGAGACATAGGGAACAGGAAGAGAGAGAGAGAGAGAGGGCAGGAGGTTCCAGAGAGAGAGAGACATAGGGAACAGGAGGAGAGAGAGAGAGAGAGAGAGAGAGAGAGAGAGAGAGAGAGAGAGAGAGAGAGAGAGAGAGAGAGAGAGAGAGAGAGAGAGACATAGGGAACAGGAGGAGAGAGAGAGAGGGCAGGAGGTTCCAGAGAGAGAGAGACATAGGGAACAGGAGGAGAGAGAGAGAGAGAGAGAGAGAGAGAGAGAGAGAGAGAGAGAGAGAGAGAGAGAGAGAGAGAGACATAGGGAACAGGAGGAGAGAGAGAGAGAGGGCAGGAGGAGAGAGAGATAGAGACATAGGGAACAGGAGGAGAGAGGGGAACAGGAGGAGAGAGAGAGAGAGGAGAGAGAGACATAGGGAACAGGAAGAGAGAGAGAGAGAGAGGGCAGGAGGTTCCAGAGAGAGAGAGACATAGGGAACAGGAGGAGAGAGAGAGAGAGAGAGAGAGAGAGAGAGAGAGAGAGAGAGAGAGAGAGACATCCTGTATCCTGTAGTTGGCTGTGTTCTAATTCTCTGTCTGTATCCTGTAGTTGAATTCTCTGTCTGTATCCTGTAGTTGGCTGTGTTCTAGTATCCTGTAGTTGGCTGTGTTCTAATTCTCTGTCTGTATCCTGTAGTTGGCTGTGTTCTAATTCTCTGTCTGTATCCTGTAGTTGGCTGTGTTCTAATTCTCTGTCTGTATCCTGTAGTTGGCTGTGTTCTAATTCTCTGTCTGTATCCTGTAGTTGGCTGTGTTCTAATTCTCTGTCTGTATCCTGTAGTTGGCTGTGTTCTAATCTCTGTCTGTATCCTGTAGTTGGCTGTGTTCTAATTCTCTGTCTGTATCCTGTAGTTGGCTGTGTTCTAATCCTCTATCTGTATCCTGTAGTTGGCTGTGTTCTAATTCTCTGTCTGTATCCTGTAGTTGGCTGTGTTCTAATTCTCTGTCTGTATCCTGTAGTTGGCTGTGTTCTAATTCTCTGTCTGTATCCTGTAGTTGGCTGTGTTCTAATTCTCTGTCTGTATCCTGTAGTTGGCTGTGTTCTAATTCTCTGTCTGTATCCTGTAGTTGGCTGTGTTCTAATTCTCTGTCTGTATCCTGTAGTTGGCTGTGTTCTAATCCTCTATCTGTATCCTGTAGTTGGCTGTGTTCTAATTCTCTGTCTGTATCCTGTATCCTGTAGTTGGCTGTGTTCTAATTCTCTGTCTGTATCCTGTAGTTGGCTGTGTTCTAATTCTCTGTCTGTATCCTGTAGTTGGCTGTGTTCTAATTCTCTGTCTGTATCCTGTAGTTGGCTGTGTTCTAATTCTCTGTCTGTATCCTGTAGTTGGCTGTGTTCTAATTCTCTGTCTGTATCCTGTAGTTGGCTGTGTTCTAATTCTCTGTCTGTATCCTGTAGTTGGCTGTGTTTTAATTCTCTGTCTGTATCCTGTATTTGGCTGTGTTCTAATTCTCTGTCTGTTCCCTGTAGTTGGCTGTGTTCTGATTCTCTGTCTGTATCCTGTAGTTGGCTGTGTTCTAATTCTCTGTCTGTATCCTGCAGTTGGCTGTGTTGGGTGCGTGCCAGTGTCCAAATGTAAGGGAGGCCTGCCCCTGTGCCAGGAGTGCTGCTGCCAGCCGAAAACAGGTTCTCCAGCTCAGACAAGAGGTAGAGTCCCCACCTTAACCACTAATACAAGAGGTAGAGTCCCCACCTTAACCACTAATACAAGATGTAGAGTCCCCACCTTAACCACTAATACAAGAGGTAGAGTCCCCACCTTAACCACTAATACAAGAGGTAGAGTCCCCACCTTAACCACTAAGACAAGAGGTAGAGTCCTCACCTTAACCACTAATACAAGAGGTAGAGTCCCCACCTTAACCATTAATACAAGAGGTAGAGTCCCCACCTTAACCACTAATACAAGAGGTAGAGTCCTCACCTTAAATCAAATCAAATCAAATTTTATTTGTCACATACACATGGTTAGCAGATGTTAATGCGAGTGTAGCGAAATGCTTGTGCTTCTAGTTCCGACAATGCAGTGATAACCAACAAGTAATCTAACTAACAATTCCAAAACTACTGTCTTATACACAGTGTAAGGGGATAAGGAACATGTACATAAGGATATATGAATGAGTGATGGTACAGAGCAGCATACAGTAGATGGTATCGAGTACAGTATATACATATAAGATGAGTGTGTAGACAAAGTAAACAAAGTGGCATAGTTAAAGTGGCTAGTGATACATGTGTTACATAAGGATGCAGTCGATGATGTAGAGTACAGTATATACATATGCATATGAGATGAATAATGTAGGGTAAGTAACATTATATAAGGTAGCATTGTTTAAAGTGGCTAGTGATATATTAACCACTATTAACCACTAAGACAAGAGGTAGGGTCCCCACCTTAACCACTAAGACAAGAGGTAGAGTCCTCACCTTAACCACTAATACAAGAGGTAGGGTCCCCACCTTAACCACTAATACAAGAGGTAGGGTCCCCACCTTAACCACTAATACATTGTTCACCTGGTCCTGGCTGTACAGGCTTTTATTCCAAACCAGCACTAAAACACTGGATACAACTGATCAAGGTCTTGATGATTAGCTGTAACGTGTGTCCGGGCATGCTTGCCTACATGCCCAGTGGTGGAAAAAGTACCCAATTGTCATACTTGAGTAAAAGTAAAGATACCTTCAAAGAAAATGACTCAAGTAAAAGTTAAAGTCACTCAGACAAATACTACTTGAGTTTAAGGATACACATTTCGGTCCATTTGTTGGGGTCCAATGCTATATATAGCCTGTTCGTGAACATGCAACTCATGTAATTTAAGCAGCTAACAATAAATAATTTACCATAATGCAATTCACAGGAAACACCGTACTAAACTGTGCACCTGATGAGAGCAGTTCCAAATGATTATTTTATTTGTAAAAAAAATAATAATTTAACTGGGCAAATCAGTTAAGAACAAATTCTTATTTACAATGACGGCCTACCAAAAGGCAAAAGGCCTCCTGCGGGGACAGGGGCTGGGATTAAAAATAAAAAATGTAATATAGGACAAAACACACATCATGACAAGAGAGATAACACTACATAAAGAGAGACCTAAGACAACATAGCAAGGCAGCAACACATGAAAACACAGCATGGTTGTAACGACGTTCGTCTGTTGAATGAAGAGAGTCAGACCGAAATGCAGCGTGTAGGTTACTCATGACTTTAATGAAGATAATCGCGGTACATGAAATAACTGTATATGAAAACAACAAACGAAAAGTAAAACCTATTACAGCCTATCTGGTGACTACAACACTAAGACAGGAACAAACACCCACAAATTACAACGCGAAAGTCAGGCTGTCTAAATACGGTTCTCAATCAGAGACAACGACAAGCACCTGACTCTGATTGAGAATCGCCCCAGGCAGCCAAGCCTAACTACACACACCCCTAATCATACACAATCCCAATTACTACAAACCCCAATACGAAACACAACATATGTCACACCCTGGCTTACCCAAACATATACCAAAAACACAAAATACAATGACCAAGGCGTGACAGAACCCCCCCCTAAAGTGCGGACTCCGGGACGCACCTCAAGAACATAGGGAGGGTCGGGTGGGCGTCTGTCCATGGTGGCGGTTCTGGCTCGGGGCGTGGACCCCACTCCATAAATGTCCTAGTTCCTCCCCTTCGCGTCCTGGGATAATCCACCTTCTCCGCCGACCATGGCCTAATAGTCCTCACCCTGATCCCCACGGGACCGAGGGGCAGTTCGGGACCGAGGGGCAGCTCGGGACCGAGGGGCAGCTCGTGACAGAGGGGCAGCTCGTGACAGAGGGGCAGCTCGGGACAGAGGGGCAGCTCGGGACAGAGGGGGGACAGAGGGGCATCTCGGGACAGAGGGGCATCTCGGGACAGAGGGGCATCTCGGGACAGAGGGGCATCTCGGGACAGAGGGGCAGCCCGGGACCGAAGCAGCCCGGTACTGAGAGGCAGCCCAGTACTGAGAGGAAGGTACTGAGAGGAAGGTACTGAGAGGAAGCCCGGTACTGAGAGGAAGCCCGGTACTGAGAGGAAGCTCGGTACTGAGAGGAAGCTCAGGCAGGTAGTAGGCTCCGGTAAATCCTGGCTGACTGGTGGAACTGGATGATTCAGGTTGTCTGGCCGATCTAGAAGATCTTGGCAGACTGGCACTTCTGGCGGATCCTGGCAGACTGGCGATGCTGGGCCGACGGGCGGCGCTGGGCAGACTGGCGGCGCTGGGCAGACTGGCGGCGCTGGGCAGACTGGCGGCGCTGGGCCGACTGGCGATGCTGGCGGCGCCGGGCAGACTGGGAGCACTGGGCAGACTGGGAGCACTGGCGGCGCTGGGCAGACTGGGAGCACTAGCGGAGCTGGGCAGACTGGGAGCACTGGGCAGACTGGGAGCACTGGCCGCGCTGGACAGACAGGAGACTCCGGCAGGGCAGGAGAGGAGAAAGGCTCTGGCTGCGCTAAACAGGCGGGAGACTCCGGCAGCGCAGGAGAGGAGAAAAGCTCTGGCTGCACTGAACAGGCGGGAGACTCCAACAGCGCAGGAGAGGAGAAAAGCGCTGGCTGCGCTGAACAGGCGAGGCGCACTGGACGCGCTGGGCCGACTGGGAGCACTGGCGGCGCTGGACAGACAGGAGACTCCGGCAGCGCAGGAGAGGAGAAAGGCTCTGGCTGCGCTAAACAGGCGGGAGACTCCGATAGCGCAGGAGAGGAGAACAGCTCTGGCTGCGCTAAACAGGCGAGGTGCACTGGAGGCCTGGTGCGTGGTGCTGGAACTGGTGGTACTGGCGCGAGGACACGCACAGGAAGCCTGGTGCGGGGAGCTGCTACCGGAGGACTGGTGTGTAGAGGTGGCTCTGGATAGACCGGACCGCGCAGGCGCACTGGAGCTCTTGAGCACCGAGCCTGCCCAAGCTTACCTGGCTCGATGCCCACTCTAGCCCGGCCAATAGGAAGGGCTGGTATGTGCCGCAGCTGGCTCTGCACCCGCACTGGAAACACTGTGTGCTCCATAGCATAACACGGTGCCTGCCCGGTCTCTCTAGCCCAACGGTGAGCACAGGGAGTATGCGCAGGTCTCCTACCTGGCATAACTATTCTCCCTTCTAGCCCCCCCCCCCAATACATTTTTTGGGGTGACTTTCCGGTTTCCAACCGCGTTGCCGTGCTGCCTCCTCATACCTGCGCCTCTCCGCTTTAGCTGCTTCTATTTCCTCCTTGGGACGGCGATATTCTCCAGGCTGCGCCCAGGGTCCTTTACCATCTAATTCCTCCTCCCATGTCCAAATCTCCAAATGGTGCAGTCTCTCCCACTTCACGATTAACAGGGAGAGTAGGCTCAGGTCTGACTCCTGACTCAGCCACTCTCTCTCTGCGCTTTCCCCCGTTACTTTCAATTTTCGCTCTGTATAGCCGTGCTTTCCTTTTCGACTCCATACGTTTATAGCCCTCTTCGCATTGCTGTAGGGAATCCCAGGCGGACTCCTGCACTCGCTCTGGGTCGGCCGCCCACCTGTCGATTTCTTCCCACGTAGTATACTCCATGCTTCGGCTGTCCATAACATCCTCCTTTAGATCCTGCCAGTTCACACGCTGCTCGGTCTGTGAGTGGTGGGTGTTTCTGTAACTTCGTTCGTCTGTTGAATGAAGAGAGTCAGACCGAAATGCAGCGTGTATGTTATTCATGACTTTAATGAAGATAATCGCGGTACATGAAATAACTGTATAAGAAAACAACAAACGGAACGTGAACTAATTACAGCCTATCTGGTGACTACAACACTAAGACAGGAACAAACACCCACAAATTACAACGCGAAAGTCAGGCTGTCTAAATACGGTTCTCAATCAGACACAACGACAAGCACCTGACTCTGATTGAGAATCGCCCCAGGCAGCCAAGCCTAACTAGACACACCCCTAATCATACACAATCTCAATTACTACAAACCCCAATACGAAACACAACATATAAACCCATGTAACACCCTGGCTTACCCAAACATATACCAAAAACACAAAATACAATGACCAAGGCGTGACAATGGTAGCAACATAACATGACAACAACAGGGTAGCAGCACAACATGGTACAAACATTATTGGGCACAGACAACAGCAAAGGGCAAGAAGGTAGAGATACAATACATCACACAAAGCAGCCACAACTGTCAGTAAGAGTGTCCATGATTGAGTCTTTGAATGGAGAGATTGAGATAAAACTGTCCAGTTTGAGTGTTTGTTGCAGCTCGTTCCAGTCGCTAGCTGCAGCAAACTGAAAAGAGGAGTGACCCAGGGATGTGTGTGCTTTGGGGACCTTTAACAGAATGTGACTGGCAGAACGGGTGTTGTATGTGGAGGATGAGGACTGCAGTAGATATCTCAGATAGGGTGGAGTGAGGTTTAAGAGGGTTTTTATAAATGGGTGGCAGGTAGCCTAGTGGTTAGAGCGTTGGACTAGTACACCTAAACTACGGCTGGTAGCCTAGTGGTTAGCCTAGTGGGGTGGTAAGAAAGCCTAGTGGTTAGAACGTTGGGCCAGTATCCGAGAAGTTGCTAGATAAAATCCCCGAGCTGACAAGGTAAAAATCTGTCGTTCTGCCCCCTGAACAAGGCAGTTAACCCACTGTTCCCCGGTAGGCTGTCATTGAAAATAAGAATTTGTTCTTAACTGACTGGCCTAGTTAAATAAAGGTAAAATAAATAAAAATAAATAAAATAAGCATCAGCCAGTGGATCTTGCGACAGTAAACAGAGATGACCAGTTTACAGAGGAGTACAGAGTGCAGTGTTGTGTCCTATAAGGAGCATTGGTGGCAAATCTTCTGTAGCTCAGTTGAACAGAGCCCATGGCGCTTGTAGCTGTCAGGGTAGTGGGTTCTTAACCCCTGGCCACCCAAATAAAGGTAAAATAAATAAAAATAAATAAAATAAGCATCAGCCAGTGGATCTGGATAAACAGAGTCTGATCAAATGGCATATATTATTATTATTATTATTAAATCTGATGGCCGAATGCTAAAGAACATCTAGCCGCCCGAGAGCACACTTACCTGCTAATCTATAAATTATGTCTCCGTAATCTAGCACGGGTAGGATGGTCATCTGAATCAGGGTTAGTTTGGCAGCTGGGGTGAAAGAGGAACGATTATGATAGAGGAAACCAAGTCTAGATTTAACTTTAGCCTGCAGCTGTGATATGTCCTGAGAGAAGGACAGTGGCTAGATCTAGCCATACTCCCAAACTCTAAACCCTCAGAGGTAGTAATAACACCTGTGGGGAGAGGGGCATTCTTCTTACCAAACTACGTGACCTTTGTTTTGGAGGTGTTCAGAACAAGGTTAAGGGTCGAGCAAGCTTGTTGGACACTAAGAGGATCAAGCTGATTCTAAACCATTTTACAGAGGCCAGTTCATGAAGGAAGGCTTGCTCAAGTTTTTTGGCAGGTGACTATGACAAATCAGGACAGGTCGTTTCACTGAGCAGCCATTACGAACACAGGCTGTAAAACAGTGATCACTAAGGTCATTACAGAAAACACCAGACTAATGATTTGTAAGGATAACATCAAGAAGAGTAGCCTTTTCTGGGTGTTTGGAGTCATACCTTGTGGGATTGGGAATAATCTGAGAAAGATTTAGGGAGTCATGTAATGACCAACACATCTGGATTGGAGCTGTGAACCCACACTTTCAATTGTTCCAGTTTAGGTCATAAGGTTGTAGTGTTAACTTGCAGAAATGTGACAGATGAAAATCTCAGTTTAGAAATTTTGAAGAAGGGGGAATCTAATAGCAACTACTATAATGGTTAGTTCATATGAAGAGGATTGTGCCTTTGGCTTCTGGACAACGAAATAAAGTTGATATGAAAACCAATAGAACAGGAGAGAAATACTGGTTAATGGCACGAGGAAGTCTTTATAAAAGAATTGCCTCCACGTTTTAATGGATGGATTTTGGCTAGGCTACTTTGAAGCAATGTAAAACACACGGTCATTATTTTAAGTAAAGTAAAACGTTCAGGATTGAAACCGTTATACCGCTTCGTGCTCCCATTGTAAAGTGGTGGGTGACGCGATAATAGTCAACCGTAGGAAGGCTAAAGCCTATGCATCCGAATGGCGAATTGGAGGCGCGCTTTACGGGTGTAGATTGAGAAATAAAATAGCTCCTTTCTATTCGTGGCCACCAAAGTCTTTAACACGCGATTGCAATATAGAATGATTATTTGTTGCGCAATGACTGAGTTTAGAACAGCAGGTTTCACTCTAGTAGTTTCCAGGCTTTTCGAGGAGCTACTCTCTCGCAGGTGGCAGGGTCCATTCCTCTCGTCTATCTAGGCTCTGTATGCTGTGGGCGTGTGATAAATAAAATGCATGACGACTAACGAAAATACACACGAGCCAATTTAATTCCACACAAATTAACATGCAAATGAACCAAAAGACCGATAAGCATGACGGTCAAATGTATTTTCAGCAGCTAACCGTTAACATCCCTAACTTGAGTAAAATTATCTGGTTCTAAATGTACTTAAGTACAGGTGTGGAAAAAGTACAACATGTTCATCCTTGAGTAAAAGTACAAAGTAAAAGTCAATGCTGTACATCAAAATCCTTATATTAAGCAAACTGCACAATTGATTGTATTTATTTTTAGTGGCACACTCCAACACTCATCATCTACTGACACAGTATTTGTGTTTAGGGATTCCGCCAGATCACAGGCAGTAAGGATGACAAAGCGTTATATTGATAGGTGCGTGAATGGGACCATCATTCTGTCCTGCCTGAGCATTCTGAATGTAACGAGTATTTATTGCGGTCAGGGAAATGTATAGGACTAAAAAGTCAATCGTTTCTTTAGGGATGTAGTGAAGTAGAAGTTGTTTGTGTGTGTGTGTGTGTAGCTGGAGGGCCATGGCAGGAGGATGGAGGAGGCGTTGCTCATGGCGGACGCATTTCGGATCGCCTTCGAACAGCAGCTCAGGAGGCGCAGCGATCACTTCCTGATTCTGGCCGAGACAGACAGGAACAAGTCCCGCCCACTAAGGCCAGAAGGTATACTATATTGAAATATACTGTATTGTCCTCACTTCAACAAGACACAGAAACATGGAAGTTAATGTTCTGTAAGTTTGAGTGTATCACAGCGAATGATGTATATAAATATCTATGTAATATTGATATACAGTGCAATCGGAAAGTATTCAGACCCCTTGACTTTTTCTACATTTTGTTACATTACAGCCTTATTCAATCTACACACAATACCTCATAATGACAAAGCGAAAACAGGTTTATAGACATGTTTGCAAATGTATTAAAAGTTTTTTTTTAAATGATACCTTATTTACATAATTATTCAGACCTTTTGCTATGAGACTCAAAATTGAGATGGTGCAGGTGCATCCTGTTTCCATTGTTAATCCTTGAGATGTTGTGCTAAATTAAATTGATTGGACATGATTTGGAAAGGCACACACCTGTCTATATAAGGTCCCACAGTTGACAGTGCAAAAACCAACCATGAGATCGAAGGAATTGTCCGTTGAGCTCTGAGACAAGATTGTGTGGTGGCACAGATCTGGGGAAGGGTACCAAAAAATGTCTGCCGCATTGAAGGTCCACAAGAACACAGTGGCCTCCATCATTCTTAAATTGAATAAGTTTGGAACCACCAAGACTCTTCCAAGTGCTGGCCATCCGGCCAAACTGAGCAATCAGGGGAGAAGGGCCTTGATCAGGGAGGTGACCAAAAACCCGATGATCACTGAAAGAGCTCCAGAGTTCCTCTGTGGAGATAGGAGAACCTTTCAGAAGGACAACCGTCTCTGCAGCACTCCACCAATCAGGTCTTTATGGTAGAGTGGCTAGACTGAAGCCACTGGTCAGTAAAAGGCAAATGACAGCCCACTTGGAGTTCACCAAAAGGTCCCTAAAGGGCTCAGACCACGACAAACAATATTCTCTGGTCTGATGAAACCAAGATTGAACGCTTTGCCCTGAATGCCGAGCGTCACGTCTGGAGGAATCCTAGCACCATTCCTACGGTGAAGCTTGGTGGTGGTATTCTGTGTGGATGTTTTTCAGCTGCAGGGACTGGGAGACTAGTCAGGATCGAGGGAAAGATGAACGGAGCGAAGTACAGAGAGATCCTTGATGAAAACCTGCTCCAGAGCACTCAGGACATCAGACTGGGGTGAAGGTTCACCTTCCAACAAGATAACGACCCTACGCACAGAGCCAAGACAATGCAGGAGTGGCTTCGGGACAGGTCTTTGAATGTCCTTGAGTGGCCCAGCCAGAGCCTGGACTTGAACCCAAACAAACATCTCTGTAGAGACGTGAAAATAGCTGTGCAGCGACGCTCCCCATCTAACCTGACAGAGCTTGAGAGGATCTGCAGAGAAGAATGTGAGAAACTCCCCAAATAAAGGTGTGCCAAGCTTGTAGAGTCATACCCAAGAAGACTCCAGGCTGTAATCGCTGAAAAAAGGTGCTTCAACAAAATACTGAGTAGGTGGTCTGAATATTTATGTCAATGTGATATTTTTGTTTTTGCTTTGTCATTATAGGGTATTGTGTGTAGATTGATGCGAAATGTGGAAAAAGTCAAGGGGTCTGAATACTTTACGAAGGCACTGATACATTGTGTTTTAAGACAACAGAAGTGAGGCTGTTTGTACAGTATGAATCAATGAATGGATGACTGACTGACTGACTATATCTGTGTATTGCAGGCAAGGATAAGACAGCATCTCTCAGTGTGGCTCAGAGACTAAGAGGACTGCTGCCGTCCAGCACAGAGATCACAGACGACCCCACAGAGACTCTGCACAAACTCCTCGACCTGGTCTGTACTGTAATACAGTATACTGTACACCCTAATACAGTATACTGTACACCCTAATACAGTATACTGTACACCCTAATACAGTATACTGTACTGTACCCACACCCTAATACAGTATACTGTACCCACACCCTAATACAGTATACTGTACTGTATCCACACCCTAATACAGTATACTGTACTGTATCCACACCCTAATACAGTATACTGTACTGTACCCACACCCTAATACAGTATACTGTACCCACACCCTAATACAGTATACTGTACTGTATCCACATCCTAATACAGTGTACTGTACTGTAGCCACACCCTAATACAGTATACTGTACCCACACCCTAATACAGTATACTGTAGCCACACCCTAATACAGTATACTGTACTGTACCCACACCCTAATACAGTATACTGTACTCACACCCTAATACAGTATACTGTATCCACACCCTAATACATTATACTGTATACCCTAATACAGTATACTGTACTGTAGCCACACCCTAATACAGTATACTGTACTGTAGCCACACCCTAATACAGTATACTGTACTGTAGCCACACCCTAATACAGTATACTGTACTGTAGCCACACCCTAATACAGTATACTGTACTGTAGCCACACCCTAATACAGTATACTGTACTGTAGCCACACCCTAATACAGTATACTGTACTGTAGCCACACCCTAATACAGTATACTGTACTGTATCCACACCCTAATACAGTATACTGTACTGTATCCACACCCTAATACAGTATACTGTACTGTACCCACACCCTAATACAGTATACTGTACCCACACCCTAATACAGTATACTGTACTGTATCCACATCCTAATACAGTGTACTGTACTGTAGCCACACCCTAATACAGTATACTGTACCCACACCCTAATACAGTATACTGTAGCCACACCCTAATACAGTATACTGTACTGTACCCACACCCTAATACAGTATACTGTACTCACACCCTAATACAGTATACTGTATCCACACCCTAATACATTATACTGTATACCCTAATACAGTATACTGTACTGTAGCCACACCCTAATACAGTATACTGTACTGTAGCCACACCCTAATACAGTATACTGTACTGTAGCCACACCCTAATACAGTATACTGTACTGTAGCCACACCCTAATACAGTATACTGTACTGTAGCCACACCCTAATACAGTATACTGTACTGTAGCCACACCCTAATACAGTATACTGTACTGTAGCCACACCCTAATACAGTATACTGTACTGTAGCCACACCCTAATACAGTATACTGTACTGTAGCCACACCCTAATACAGTATACTGTACTGTAGCACACCCTAATACAGTATACTGTACTGTAGCAACACCCTAATACAGTATACTGTACTGTAGCCACACCCTAATACAGTATACTGTACTGTAGCCACACCCTAATACAGTATACTGTACTGTAGCCACACCCTAATACAGTATACTGTACTGTAGCCCACACCCTAATACAGTATACTGTACCACACCCTAATACAGTATACTGTACTGTAGCCACACCCTAATACAGTATACTGTACTGTACACCCTAATACAGTATACTGTACACACCCTAATACAGTATACTGTACTGTACCACACCCTAATACAGTATACTGTACTCACACCCTAATACAGTATACTGTATCCACACCCTAATACATTATACTGTATGTAATACAGTATACTGTACTGTAGCCCTAATACAGTATACTGTACTGTAGCCACACCCCTAATACAGTATACTGTACTGTAGCCACACCCTAATACAGTATACTGTACTGTAGCCACACCCTAATACAGTATACTGTACTGTAGCCACACCCTAATACAGTATACTGTACTGTAGCCACACCCTAATACAGTATACTGTACTGTAGCCACACCTAATACAGTATACTGTACTGTAGCCACACCCTAATACAGTATACTGTACTGTAGCCACACCCTAATACAGTATACTGTACTGTAGCCACACCCTAATACAGTATACTGTACTGTAGCCACACCCTAATACAGTATACTGTACTGTAGCCACACCCTAATACAGTATACTGTACTGTAGCCACACCCTAATACAGTATACTGTACTGTAGCCACACCCTAATACAGTATACTGTACTGTAGCCACACCCTAATACAGTATACTGTACTGTAGCCACACCCTAATACAGTATACTGTACTGTAGCCACACCCTAATACAGTATACTGTACTGTAGCCACACCCTAATACAGTATACTGTACTGTAGCCACACCCTAATACAGTATACTGTACTGTAGCCACACCTAATACAGTATACTGTACTGTAGCCACACCCTAATACAGTATACTGTACTGTATACACCCTAATACAGTATACTGTACTGTAGCCACACCCTAATACAGTATACTGTACTGTAGCCACACCCTAATACAGTATACTGTACTGTAGCCACACCCTAATACAGTATACTGTACTGTAGCCACACCCTAATACAGTATACTGTACTGTAGCCACACCCTAATACAGTATACTGTACTGTAGCCACACCCTAATACAGTATACTGTATACTGTACTGTAGCCACACCCTAATACAGTATACTGTACTGTAGCCACACCCTAATACAGTATACTGTACTGTAGCCACACCCTAATACAGTATACTGTACTGTAGCCACACCCTAATACAGTATACTGTACTGTAGCCACACCCTAATACAGTATACTGTACTGTAGCCACACCCTAATACAGTATACTGTACTGTAGCCACACCCTAATACAGTATACTGTACTGTAGCCACACCCTAATACAGTATACTGTAATAATACAGTATACTGTACTGTAGCCACACCCTAATACAGTATACTGTACTGTAGCCACACCCTAATACAGTATACTGTACTGTAGCCACACCCTAATACAGTATACTGTACTGTAGCCACACCCTAATACAGTATACTGTACTGTAGCCACACCCTAATACAGTATACTGTACTGTAGCCACACCCTAATACAGTATACTGTACTGTACCACACCCTAATACAGTATACTGTACTGTAGCCACACCTAATACAGTATACTGTACTGTAGCCACACCCTAATACAGTATACTGTACTGTAGCCACACCCTAATACAGTATACTGTATACTGTAGCCCACCCTAATACAGTATACTGTACTGTAGCCACAGTATACTGTATCCTAATACAGTATACTGTACTGTAGCCACACCCTAATACAGTATACTGTACTGTAGCCACACCCTAATACAGTATACTGTACTAATACAGTATACTGTACTGTAGCCACACCCTAATACAGTATACTGTAGTATAATACAGTATACTGTACTGTAGCCACACCCTAATACAGTATACTGTACTGTAGCCACACCCTAATACAGTATACTGTACTGTAGCCACACCCTAATACAGTATACTGTACTGTAGCCACACCCTAATACAGTATACTGTACTGTAGCCACACCCTAATACAGTATACTGTACTGTAGCCACACCCTAATACAGTATACTGTACTGTAGCCACACCCTAATACAGTATACTGTACTGTAGCCACACCCTAATACAGTATACTGTACTGTAGCCACACCCTAATACAGTATACTGTACTGTAGCCACACCCTAATACAGTATACTGTACTGTAGCCACACCCTAATACAGTATACTGTACTGTAGCCACACCCTAATACAGTATACTGTATCCACACCCTAATACAGTATACTGTACTGTAGCCTGTACACCCCTAATACAGTATACTGTACTGTAGCCACACCCTAATACAGTATACTGTACTGTAGCCACACCCTAATACAGTATACTGTACTGTAGCCACACCCTAATACAGTATAATACAGTATACTGTACTGTAGCCACACCCTAATACAGTATACTGTACTGTAGCCACACCCTAATACAGTATACTGTATCCACACCCTAATACAGTATACTGTACTGTAGCCACACCCTAATACAGTATACTGTACTGTAGCCACACCCTAATACAGTATACTGTACTGTAGCCACACCCTAATACAGTATACTGTATCCACACCCTAATACAGTATACTGTACTGTAGCCACACCCTAATACAGTATACTGTACTGTAGCCACACCCTAATACAGTATACTGTACTGTAGCCACACCCTAATACAGTATACTGTACTGTAGCCACACCCTAATACAGTATACTGTACTGTAGCCACACCCTAATACAGTATACTGTACTGTAGCCACACCCTAATACAGTATACTGTACTGTAGCCACACCCTAATACAGTATACTGTACTGTAGCCACACCCTAATACAGTATACTGTATCCACACCCTAATACAGTATACTGTACTGTAGCCACACCCTAATACAGTATACTGTACTGTAGCCACACCCTAATACAGTATACTGTACTGTAGCCACACCCTAATACAGTATACTGTACTGTAGCCACACCCTAATACAGTATACTGTACTGTAGCCACACCCTAATACAGTATACTGTACTGTAGCCACACCCTAATACAGTATACTGTATCCACACCCTAATACAGTATACTGTACTGTAGCCACACCCTAATACAGTATACTGTACTGTAGCCACACCCTAATACAGTATACTGTACTGTAGCCACACCCTAATACAGTATACTGTACTGTAGCCACACCCTAATACAGTATACTGTACTGTAGCCACACCCTAATACA
Organism: Oncorhynchus gorbuscha; assembly: GCF_021184085.1. NCBI lineage: Eukaryota > Metazoa > Chordata > Actinopteri > Salmoniformes > Salmonidae > Oncorhynchus > Oncorhynchus gorbuscha. The sequence goes on along the minus strand of NC_060177.1, from coordinate 87,456,930 downwards.
GTATACTGTACTGTAGCCACACCCTAATACAGTATACTGTACTGTAGCCACACCCTAATACAGTATACTGTACTGTAGCCACACCCTAATACAGTATACTTAGGGCCCTGAATATTTCCTGTACATGTGGATAGATACATTTGTTTATATTCCTAGAAGTTCAAGTAATATTGCAAACGTTTCAAAATGTTATCTGGCTTTTCGTTCCCACCCACTGATCCCTCTCTCTCTTTTAATATTTATCTTTCAATTCAAGGGGCTTTATTGGCATGGGGAACATATGTTTACATGGCCAAAGCAAGTGAAGTAGATAATAAACAAAAGTGAAATAAACCATAAAGATTAACAGTAAACATTACACTCACAGAAGATCCAAAAGAGATATTTCATATATCATATTATGTCTATATACAGTGTTGTAACGATGTGCAAATAGTTAGAGTACAAAACGGAAAATAAATATGAATATGGGTTGTATTTACAATGGCGTTTATTCTTCACTGGTTGCCCCTTTCTTGTGGCAACAGGTCACAAATCTTGTACTCTCTGCCAAATAGCATTCTAGTTTGCTCAGTTTTTTTGTTAATTCTTTCCAATGTGTCAAGTAATTATCTTTTTGTTTTCTCTGTCTGTCTCCATCTCTCTTTCTTTCTCTCTCGCTCTCTCTCCTTCCTTCTTTGTTCTCCATTGTCTCTCTCCATCCCATCCTCCTTATCTCTCCCTGTGTAGCTGAGTGATAAGGAAGAAGCTCTTGCTCACCAGAGGAAGGTTAGCTTCATGCTAGCCCGCAACACAGAGGAACTAGAGAGACGGTTGAAGACAGACAATATGCTGCAGACACAGGTCACATCACCACCACACTGTTCTTCAGAGACAGACACATGCAAGTCCAACCATGCAGGCACAAGCGTCTGCAGTTCCAACCATGTCCAGGAGAGGGCAGGAGCGGACCAGTGTCGTGGTGGGGCGTTATCATCAGAATCAGACACCACAGACCTCCAGCCCTCCGAGATCCAAGAGGCTGAGACGGAAGCATCCAACCTCCAGATACAGGGCCTTTCTCTGGGGCAGTCACCCATGGAGAGAGGGGGAAGAGAGGACCATCTGGTCACCCTACTATGAGTTGTTTGTCATCACAAAGTGATCCTACCTGGCCTTCTTGCTGCGGTGCCGTGCTTGAAGTGGAATGAAACGTGTGCCAGCACTCATTTTGGGTGCCGATACTCATGATATTTAAGTGAAAGGTATTCATTATATATTAGAGGTAATGTTCTGTAAGAGGTGCCGGTACTCTAGGACAAAATTAGATGTGCCTGCACTCCGTACCGATGTGTACCAGCCCAATTCAAGCACTGCCGCTGTGCATCTGACTGATCTTGGAACAAATCTGGTCCTGTATAAGTCTGGTTTTACGTCAATATATCGGCCTCTGTGTAGCCATTGTGATTGCATTTTATATGAATAATTCTTAGCACATTACAATTGATAGAAAGTGACTGAATGCTTTGCATTTTGCTAAACCTCTTGCTCTGAATATTTCCTGAGCTCTGATAACATGTTTTTATGTATCCACTTATAAAATGTTATGGTCAAAATATTGAAGTGGAATTGTTTAGAGTTATGTTGCTGTGTGTAGAATGTCCCTGATTACACAATTACACATATAGCCTCTCCCTCCTTTCAAGCCACAGGGCGCGTTTAAGCTGTAAGGCGAAATCAACCGGCTGTCGACGAAAGTCGAGCAGTGAAGTCGGGGAGGTGTATCTGCGATAGCCGAAAGTCACAATTTAAACACAATGCATCACGGATTTGATGCTCTCATACATGACCCTTGACCTCTAACTGCAGTCAACTAAATTATCCTTGATCTCATGATTTCTGTAAAGTTCATGCAGTCGGACCATTTTTATCCCCAATAATGCAACACACTTTGAAAGTGACATGACAAAATTGACCCACTCGAACGAGCCCTATGACTGTTCAAACTCATAAAAGCAGGATTCTTAGTTATCAAATCCCACAATCCAATGCAACCAAAACACGGACAGCTGATTGGGGAGATTCCTAGATGTGAGAAGTGTGCAGGAGGGCATGAGACAAAGGATTGTGTAGTATCTGTGGTGAAAGCTGTGTGTGTATAAACTGTAGGGGTAACCATGGTGCTGGAGATCAGCAGTATCTGGGGAGAGAAAGGTCAAATGTATCAGAGACATATTTCCCACAGATCACACAAATCAAACACTGATAACCTCCCATATCTGTTAGGTGAAAAACCAGTGTGCAGTCACAGCAGCAAGATTTGTTGTCCCGTTGCCATGACAAAAAGGCAACCAGCAGAGCTCAAACAACTTTTTTTTTTTTACCTTTATTTAACTAGGCAAGTCAGTTAAGAACAAATTCTTATTTTCAATGACGGCCTAGGAACAGTGGGTTAACTGCCTGTTCAGGGGCAGAACAACAGATTTGTACCTTGTCAGCTCGGGGATTTAAACTTGCAACCTTTCGGTTACTAGTCCAACACTCTAACCATTAGGCTACCCTGCCGCCCCATTATACGGTGCATTCGGAAAGTATTCTGACCCCTTGACTTTTTTCCACTTTTTGTTACATTACAGCCTTATTCTAAAAATAGATTCAATCCTTTTTCTCCCCTCTCATCAATCTACACACAATACCCCATAATGACAAAGCAAAAACAGGTTTTTAGAAATTTTTGCTAATTTATTACAAAAAATAAAAAACTGAAATCACATTGACATAAGTATTCAGACTCAGTACTTTGTTGAAGCACCTTTGGCAGTGATTCCAGCCTCGAGTCTTGGCAGATCTGGAGGATTTAGAAATGTTGTATAAACCGAGATTGACCACACACTCCAGCACAGCAGGTGGCGGCATGCACCTGAAACGTTGGTTTGCGGACCGCCATTACATCATAGAAGAAGACGGAAGCGCACCTTTGAACAAAATCAGTTTTGCTTAACGCAGTATTTCACATGCATTTTTGCCATATTTAATGGCTGTTTTAAATAGCCCAAGTTTAATCCGTTTATTTCGTGCACGAGTTATTGTTCTTATATTGACGTGCAGCTTTGTACTGTGTGTCGTCTGGAATTTAGAGAATAAAACGCCAGAGATATCCACAGGTAGGCTAGCATGCTAACGTTCTCTAAACGCATTAACTTACTCTCTGACTATGATTGCACTTACTATAGTTGCCAAGTGTCCAGCATTACTGTTACACAGGCATGTAACAGTAGATAGCTATGTTAATAGCTGACAGTATTGACAGATTGTATATAGAAGTATAAAATCACTAGAGCTAGCTAGCCACAGTTGTATCAACGATTTTTGTATAACTAACTCAAGATAGACCACAGCTTGTTTCCGATTGGAGGAAATAAAGCAAGGTGTGCAGAGCCAAGCACGAGCTTGCGAGAGCCTTGTCGCGTTCTAGGATGTAATTAGCATATTTCCGTTAGGGAACGCCTACTCTGAAGTGCGCATGTACAATAACTCAATTTGCCCCTTTTCACTCCTAAACAATGCTATTCTTCACAACTTTTGGCAAAGGGTAAAGTCTACAAAACTTAGTCCACTCTTTTTGTAACATTCTAGTTTTGGAAACAGAAAACTGTATTGAGATCAAATGTTTCATTGATGAATCCATCTCCTTCAATCTTCTCCCACTGCCAGCCACTGTGCTTCCTTTCACCACCATATTTGGTTGTGAGTGGAAACGCCAACAGGATGCTTCGCATTTATACATTAGGTGAAACATCTGTGTCATTGTTCTATCTGTGATTATTATCCCAGTCTATTTCGGTCTCCAATTTCCGGTCGTCACTAGTTACCACAGCCACAAAGTCATAATTATGGCAAAACCCTGCCTAGTAAAGAAAACGTATCTTCTTAAAATCTGATTTTAAACCTAACATTAACCACACTGCTAACCCTAAGCTTAAATTTCAGACCTAAAAGCAACATTTTGTTTTCATACATTTTTACGATATAGCCCATTTTAATTTTGTGGCTGTAACTAATTAGTGACAACCCATATTTCCTGTCCAGTCCAGAACTGATGACTGACCAGACTCTGGAGTATTTTCTCAGCCAGGGGAAGATACAGGTTAAGGATGCAGCAGATATTGAATGGGCCCATGCTGCCAACAGCAAGAACAAGACGACAGAGGCACTACAGAGTAAGGACCACCTTGGATGGAGAGAGTTAACCAACAATTCATAGTGGATATGGTCGTATTCGTGATGTAGGCCCTAAGCTGCCTGTCTTTACACGGGCCCATTATTCCTATAGAGATGTTATATCATTCTGTGGAAAGTTGGGACTCTATTTGAAATACATAAGTGACCTGTCCACAATGTAACCCAGTGAGTTATCTGGTTGTGAAGATGCAGTGCATCAATTCGTTTGCTCATTCTGTATTTCCTATCCATACACCAAGGCTCCGCCCACATGATAGAGGCAGACATACTTCTGAGGAGTAACGACCCTAAAGAGCCAATCATGGCTCATCCTCCTGAGACCGACAGTGATGTCACGCTGCGTGATTGGCTGAAGGAGGTCAAGGCATCAGACAAAGGGATAAAGCTCGACTTCAAAAGGTGAATGATCTTTCTACTCATTTTTGTTTAGTACTTGTTATACTTTTAGTTATATTTAACTAGCTATAGGTGTACTCTCGTGTGTATTACCTGTAAGTATGATAGAGTATCGTACAACCTGTCATAATGTAAGCAGCCTTGTCTGAGCCTGAACGGCACATAGTGCAGGAGCTACCACCATTCACAGACGCTAACTGCTTGAGCGCCTATTGACGATAGGATCTTCTGACTGGGGGAGTTTTGTTAAGAGCCTCGAGTGGTGGTGGTCTAAGGCTGGGATGTCCTTGTCCAATCACGCTCGAGCGACTCGTGTGGCGGGCCGGGCGCATGCACGCTGACACATTGGTCCACAGAGCCTATTTTATTGACTAAATGCTACACTCAACAAAAATATATAAATGCAATATGTAAAGTGTTGGTTTCATGAGCTGAAATAAAAGATCCCAGAAATGTTCTATGTGCATAAAAAGCTGCGGATTGATCAACAATCTGATTAAACTGTATGACAATTACACAGGTGCACCTTGTGCTAGGGACAATAAACGGCCACACTAAAATGTGCGGTTTTGTCACACAACACAATGCCGCAGATGACTCAAGTATTGACAGAGCGTGCAATTGGCATGCTGACTGCAGGAATGTCCACCAGAGTTGTTGCCAGAAAATGTCATTTTCATATCTCTACCATAAGCCACCTACCAACGTTGTTTTAGAGAATTTGGCAATACGTCCAACCGGCCTAACACCTGCAAACCACGTGTATGGCGTTATGTGGGCGAGGGGTGTGCTGATGTCAACGTTGTGGTATGGGCAGGCATAAGCTACGAACACAATTGCATTTTATTGAAGGCAATTTGAATGCAGATAGATACAGTGACGAGATCCTGAGGCCCATTGTCGTGCCGTTCATCTGCCGCCAACATCTCATTCAGCATGATAATGCACGGCCTCAAGTCGCAAGGATCTGCACACAATTCCTGGAAGCTGAAAATGTCCCAGTTCTTCCATGGCCTGCATATTCACCAGACATGTCACCCATTGAGCATGTGTGGGATGCTCTGGATTGACGTGTATGACAGCGTGTTCCTGTCCATGTCCAGAACTGATGCCAATATCCAGCAACTTTGAACAGCCATTGAAGAGGAGTGAGACAACATTTCACAGGCCACAATCAACAGCCTGATCAACTCTATGTGAAGGAGTTGTGCTGCATGAGGCAAATAGTGGTCACACCAGATACTGACTGGTTTTCTGATCCACTCCATTACTTTTTGTGTAAGGTGTCTGTGACCAACAGATACATATCTGTATTCCCAGTCATGTGAAATCCATAGATTAGGACCTAATGAATTTGTTTTAATTGACTGATTTTCCTTCTGAACTGTAACTCAGTAGAATTGTAGAAATGGTTGCGTTTTTATATTTCTGTTCAGTATATTTCAGTGGAGATTTTCCAATCCACGACCAGGGTTAAGTTGTGTCCATGGAAACGGTCCATATTTTGTGTGATCCCATTGGTTGTTCATCCCAGCCTGGCAGCGGTCGCTCCATCCATGGTGTTATTAGACGAGGTTCGGGCTGAGCTCCGTGGTCCCGTGTGGATCAATGCTGACATCCTGCCAGGCCCTGGAGGCAAGGCCACACCCCTTGACCCCAAAGTCTTCCTGGAGGCAGCTGTGACCCCTGGTTCCCATGGTGATGTTCTCTCCCTGGGCTGGACAACGGGCTGGACTGCAGATACACACAACCCAGGTGAGTTACCTGAACACAGACGAGCTGGCGTTTTACGTCATACCTGCTACCAGCTACCTGCCGCGGCTGTAGTCATTCATCTTACCTGGTAAATATAATTTGCAGGTATAATGTTTAATAACATATAAGTATGTAGGAGCCGTATGATGTCTTCATAACTTCTCTGCCCCACAGGGTACAGCTGGGAGATGGTGAGGGAGATGGAGGCAGTGTGTCGGACCCTAAGACATCCAGTCACCTTCCCTGTCAGAGCAGCCCTCCTGGCCCAGTCATTCTCCCAGCTACAGTGGCTTCTACAGCAGTCAGACAGGTTTGATTTTATTTCACCTTTATTTAACTTGGCAAGTCAGTTAAGAACAAATTCATATTTACAACGACGGTCTAGGAACAGTGGGTTAACTGGTCTAGGAACAGTGGGTTAACTGGTCTAGGAACAGTGGGTTAACTGGTCTAGGAACAGTGGGTTAACTGGTCTAGGAACAGTGGGTTAACTGGTCTAGGAACAGTGGGTTAACTGGTCTAGGAACAGTGGGTTAACTGGTCTAGGAACAGTGGGTTAACTGGTCTAGGAACAGTGGGTTAACTGGTCTAGGAACAGTGGGTTAACTGGTCTAGGAACAGTGGGTTAACTGGTCTAGGAACAGTGGGTTAACTGGTCTAGGAACAGTGGGTTAACTGGTCTAGGAACAGTGGGTTAACTGGTCTAGGAACAGTGGGTTAACTGGTCTAGGAACAGTGGGTTAACTGGTCTAGGAACAGTGGGTTAACTGGTCTAGGAACAGTGGGTTAACTGGTCTAGGAACAGTGGGTTAACTGGTCTAGGAACAGTGGGTTAACTGGTCTAGGAACAGTGGGTTAACTGGTCTAGGAACAGTGGGTTAACTGGTCTAGGAACAGTGGGTTAACTGGTCTAGGAACAGTGGGTTAACTGGTCTAGGAACAGTGGGTTAACTGCCTTGTTCAGGGGGCAGAACGACAGATTTTTTTTTTACCTTGTTCAGCTTGGGGATTCAATCTAGCAACCTTTTGGTTACTGGCCCTACACTCTAATCCGTCGGTCCTCTACCCTCTCCTCTCTATCAGCTGTTTGTGAGTCGAATCAAATGTTTATTTGTCACGTGCTGAATGCAACGGTAGACCTCACAGTGACATGCTGACTTACAAGCCCTTAACCAACGAGGCAGTTTTAAGAAAATAACCCCCCAAAAAAGTAAGAGATAAGAATAACAAAAAATAAAAGAGCAGCAGAAAATAACAATAGTGGGGCTTTATACAGGGTGTTACGGTACAGAGTCAATGTGGAGGCTATATACAGGGTGTTACGGTACAGAGTCAATGTGGAGGCTATATACAGGGTGTTACGGTACAGAGTCAATGTGGAGGCTATATACAGGGTGTTACGGTACAGAGTCAATGTGGAGGCTATATACAGGGTGTTACGGTACAGAGTCAATGTGGACGCTATATACAGGGGGTACTGGTACAGAGTCAATGTGGAGGCTATATACAGGGTGTTACGGTACAGAGTCAATGTGGTGGCTATATACAGGGTGTTACGGTACAGAGTCAATGTGGAGGCTATATACAGGGTGTTACGGTACAGAGTCAATGTGGAGGCTATATACAGGGTGTTACGGTACAGAGTCAATGTGGAGGCTATATACAGGGTATTACGGTACAATGTGGAGACTTTATACAGGGTGTTACGGTACAGAGTCAATGTGGAGGCTATATACAGGGTGTTACGGTACAGAGTCAATGTGGAGCCTATATACAGGGTGTTACGGTACAGGGTCAATGTGGAGCCTATATACAGGGTGTTACGGTACAGGGTCAATGTGGAGGCTTTATACAGGGTGTTATGGTACAGAGTCAATGTGGAGGCTTTATACAGGGAGTTACGGTACAGAGTCAATGTGGAGGCTTTATACAGGGTGTTACGGTACAGAGTCAATGTGGAGGCTATATACAGGGGGTACCGGTACTGAGTCAATGTGGAGCCTATATACAGGGTGTTACGGTACAGAGTCAATGTGGAGGCTATATACAGGGGGTACCGGTACAGAGTCAAGGTGGAGGCTATATACAGGGTGTTACGGTACAGAGTCAATGTGGAGGCTATATACAGGGGGTACCGGTACAGAGTCAATGTGGAGCCTATATACAGGGGGTACCGGTACAGAGTCAATGTGGAGGCTATATACAGGGGGTACCGGTACAGAGTCAATGTGGAGCCTATATACAGGGTGTTACGGTACAGAGTCAATGTGGTGGCTATATACAGGGTGTTACGGTACAGAGTCAATGTGGAGGCTATATACAGGGTGTTACGGTACAGAGTCAATGTGGAGACTTTATACAGGGTGTTACGGTACAGAGTCAATGTGGAGGCTATATACAGGGTATTACGGTACAGAGTCAATGTGGAGACTTTATACAGGGTGTTACGGTACAGAGTCAATGTGGAGGCTATATACAGGGGGTACCGGTACAGAGTCAATGTGGAGCCTATATACAGGGGGTACCGGTACAGAGTCAATGTGGAGGCTATATACAGGGGGTACCGGTACAGAGTCAATGTGGAGCCTATATACAGGGTGTTACGGTACAGAGTCAATGTGGTGGCTATATACAGGGTGTTACGGTACAGAGTCAATGTGGAGGCTATATACAGGGTATTACGGTACAGAGTCAATGTGGAGACTTTATACAGGGTGTTACGGTACAGAGTCAATGTGGAGGCTATATACAGGGTATTACGGTACAGAGTCAATGTGGAGACTTTATACAGGGTGTTACGGTACAGAGTCAATGTGGAGGCTATATACAGGGTGTTACGGTCAACAGACACACATAACTGCACCACATATCACACTTTCACAAAATGCTTGAAGACCTGGCTAAAGGTCAATCAGATTTGTGAACATGGTCCCTAGCTGTGTGTTGCTGCTTTCCATGTTGTCTGTAGCTTGTGAGGTGTGGAAACACTTTGTTGCTTTTATGAATTTTGTTTTGCTGCTTTTTGTTCTATGTTGCTCTGTCTGTATGCTTTGTCTTGCTTGTCCTATGTTGCTATGTCTTGCTTGTTCTATGGTGCTATTGTCTATATTGTAATTGTTTTTAATAACCTGCCCAGGGACTGCGGTTGAAAATTAGCCGGCTAAAACCGGCACTTTTACTGAAACGTTGATTAATGTGCACTGTCCCTGTAAAAAATAAAATAAACTAAACGGTACAGAGTCAATGTGCGGGGGGCACCGGTGTCGAGGTAATATGTACATGTAGGTAGAGTTATTAAAGTAACTGCATAGATAACAGAGTAGGGGGGGGGGAATGCAAATAGTCTGTGTAGCCATTTGATTAGTTGTTCAGGAGTCTTATGGCTTGGGGGTCTGCAAGCTAATGATAACTTCTTTCAGATCTAATAGCATGAGATCCCAGGATGTTGTCCCTGCTCTGCTCAAACACCTGATTCTACTAATCAGCTGTTCCCAGGACCTTTTGTAGGTACAGCCTGACAGTGGGGATAACCCTGTCTGTTCCTTCTCCCAGGTACAGCCTGACAGTGTGGATAACCCTGTCTGTTCCCTCTCCTAGGTACAGCCTGACAGTGGGGATAACCCTGTCCCCTCTCCCAGGTACAGCCTGACAGTGGGGATAACCCTGTCCCCTCTCCTAGGTACAGCCTGACAGTGTGGATAACCCTGTCTGTTCCCTCTCCCAGGTACAGCCTGACAGTGGGGATAACCCTGTCTGTTGTTCCCTCTCCCAGGTACAGCCTGACAGTGTGGATAACCCTGTCTGTTCCCTCTCCTAGGTACAGCCTGACAGTGTGGATAACCCTGTCTGTTCCCTCTCCTAGGTACAGCCTGACAATATGGACTGGCCACACTGATGTCTTCGTTGTAAAGGACCTACTGCCTTACAGGAGTGACATCGACAAGACCAGGATATATTACGACCTGCTGGACTCACAGAGGACACAGCTCAGAGGACTAACAGGCTACTGACCTTGTGTTATTAAAAAATAAAAAATAAAAATCTCTATTTGTGTCTCTGCATTGTTGGGGAAGGGCACGTAAGTAAACATTTCACTGTTAGTCTACACCTGTTGTTTTAATGAAGCACGTGAGGAATATTTCATTTGATTCGAAAGCCCCGGGCCTTATAATCTCAAAGGTCAAAACTGATCCTAGATCAGCACTTCTGAATATGGGCCCAGAGCTCAGAAGACTCCTAGTCGTGAAAGGACAACAGTTGTACACCCTATTCCCTTATGCGATGCACTACTTTTGACCAGAGACATAGAGACCAGCACGTTTTCAATCAGATGTCAGGAATGGGGGTGCCAGGCCTGTGAAAGGAGTCAGATGAAACCGATTCTCTAGCAGACTGTATTTTACTGGAGTTACACAAGACCAATTAACAATTACCATTCAGTAGTCAAAGACAATAGTTACCGTTTCTGAAGTGAAATCAGGGCCACAGTTCAGGATCACAATGTAGCAGAATGTTTTCCAGTTTGAACAAAACATTTAACTTTAACATTTGTCTCAAAACTATTTTTTGATATCAAATGTGTTTTTCAAATAATAGATTATATTAATACGTTATATGTGAATTGATTATATTAATAGATTATATCAGCGTTTCTTAAAGTATGGGTCACAGACCTGATAATGGTGGGTTGTGACATAAATGTATATTCTTTCATGAATTACTGGAATTGATTTGGCCAAGTGCAACTGTTCTGTTCAGTGCTCTCTCTGTTCAGTGCTCTCTCTGTTCAGTGCTCTCTCTGTTCAGTGCTCTCTCTGTTCAGTGCTCTCTCTGTTCAGTGCTCTCTCTGTTCAGTGCTCTCTCTTTTCAGTGCTCTCTCTGTTCAGTGCTCTCTCTGTTCAGTGCTCTCTCTGTTCAGTGCTCTCTCTGTTCAGTGCTCTCTCTGTTCAGTGCTCTCTCTGTTCAGTGCTCTCTCTGTTCAGTGCTCTCTCTGTTCAGTGCTCTCTCTGTTCAGTGCTCTCTCTGTTCAGTGCTCTCTCTGTTCAGTGCTCTCTCTGTTCAGTGCTCTCTTTTCAGTGCTCTCTCTGTTCAGTGCTCTCTCTGTTCAGTGCTCTCTCTGTTCAGTGCTCTCTTTTCAGTGCTCTCTCTGTTCAGTGCTCTCTTTTCAGTGCTCTCTTTTCAGTGCTCTCTCTGTTCAGTGCTCTCTCTGCTTAGCAGCGCTCTCTGTTCAGTGATAACTTTTATCTCTTTCATACAAACTTTGAGAAGTAACGAGGAGCTCCCACAATGTGTTTTGTGTGTGGAAATGCTTAGTAATGAGTCTCTCAAAACGAACCAATGAATAAAACGACACGTCCTGATCAAACATCCACAGCATGGTGGTAAACCCAGGGAGGTCTTTCAGAACAGGGGAGAATGCTTCAGGAAACGATGCTTTGAAAGTGGGAAAGTAAGTTAACAAGCAAGGCATTGTTGTCATTTTATAACAGGTGATGGATGATGAGCACAAATAAGGGAGTAATATCTCTCATAGTAGTTGATGTGAGTTTCTCTTTCAAACAATCCCCTGGCCTTGTTACGTTAATTACAATGTTAGCCAAAGCAAGCTAGCTAGCTACTGATAGTGCAAGTCTAGTAACAGTACAGATGACAAATTCAGGCCAAATGTTCATTTTACTGTAGAAATTATTGTTGAAAACAAGACTAGGTTGGAACTGTTGCTGTTAAAATACAAGTAATTTAAATTCTGAACTGCAATCAACTGAAGCAAGATACTTTTTGAGGCAAACACTCACATAGTTCTGGGTTGTTCATCTACAGCAGGAAGCGGTCTCCTGCCTGACTGAGAACCCACTCACATAGTTCTGGGTTGTTCATCTACAGCAGGAAGCGGTCTCCTGCCTGACTGAGAACCCACTCACACAGTTCTGGGTTGTTCATCTACAGCAGGAAGCGGTCTCCTGCCTGACAGAACCCACTCACACAGTTCTGGGTTGTTCATCTACAGCAGGAAGCGGTCTCCTGCCTGACTGAGAACACACTCACACAGTTCTGGGTTGTTCATCTACAGCAGGAAGCGGCCTCCTGCCTGACTGAGAACACACTCACACAGTTCTGGGTTGTTCATCTACAGCAGGAAGCGGCCTCCTGTCTGACTGAGAACACACTCACACAGTTCTGGGATGTTCATCTACAGCAGGAAGCGGTCTCCTGCCTGACTGAGAACCCACTCACACAGTTCTGGGTTGTTCATCTACAGCAGGAAGCGGTCTCCTGCCTGACTGAGAACCCACTCACATAGTTCTGGGTTGTTCATCTACAGCAGGAAGCGGCCTCCTGCCTGACTGAGAAAGCAGATGTTCTGATCCAATTTGGCTCCAACCGTGTCAATGCTGAGCATGACCTCAGTGTTGCACTAAAGCAGAGCCCAGAATAGACAGAGCCACACACCTCTCATTAGGACTGTGTGTTTTTTCTCATCTGTGTGACGTGATCAAATCAGTTTATTCCAATTCAGAATAAAACATGTATTGTATTTTAACAGCAAGAGTTGCAACCTAGACAGATATGTAAGAGTGTTTTTAATGGGGAAAAATAAGCATGAAAACATATTTATGGGTATTTCATTGTGATTTGTTTTTGCCTATATTGCATTTTTTAGGCATAAGGGCAATGAAATGTACCAATATTTCCGTATAGTTGCATATTTTCCTATGCTCTGGTCCCAGGAAAACAGAATTTGTCATTTTTGTCCCAGGCTGAAAAAGTTTTTTTTAAACCTGCATTATAATATACATTATATATTAATGTATTATATTAATACATTATATATGAAGATATTAAATGAATAAATTATATGTGAATATATTATGACTACATCATGTATATTAATACATTCTATGAATACATTATATTAATACATATGCATACATGATATTATATATGAATATATTATATTAATACAATATATATTAATACATTGTTATATTAATACATATTATATATTACTACTGTATTATGTATTATAATACATTGTATTATATGAATACATTATAAATTACTTATATTAATACATATGCATACATTACATTATATTAATACATTATATTAAGATGTATATGAATATATATAATATAAATATATTATATTAATACATTATATTATATTAATACATTATATATGAATACAGTATATTATATCAATACATTATATTATATTAATACATGACATATTAATACATTATATTATATTAATACATTATATTAATACATTATATATTAATATATTAGTATTAATACATTATATGAATACATTACATTTACATTTAAGTCATTTAGCAGACGCTCTCATCCAGAGCGACTTACAAATTGGTACATTCACCTTATGACATCCAGTGGAACAGCCACTTTACAATAGTGCAACTAAATCTTTTAAGGGGGGTGAGAAGGATTACTTTATCCTATCCTAGGTATTCCTTAAAGAGGTGGGGTTTCAGGTGTCTCCGGAAGGTGGTGATTGACTCCGCTGTCCTGGCGTCGTGAGGGAGTTTGTTCCACCATTGGGGGGCCAGAGCAACGAACAGTTTTGACTGGGCTGAGCGGGAACTGTACTTCCTCAGTGGTAGGGAGGCGAGCAGGCCAGAGGTGGATGAACGCAGTGCCCTTGTTTGGGTGTAGGGCCTGATCAGAGCCTGGAGGTACTGAGGTGCCGTTCCCCTCACAGCTCCGTAGGCAAGCACCATGGTCTTGTAGCGGATGCGAGCTTCAACTGGAAGCCAGTGGAGAGAGCGGAGGAGCGGGGTGACATGAGAGAACTTGGGAAGGTTGAACACCAGACGGGCTGCGGCATTCTGGATGAGTTGTAGGGGGTTAATGGCACAGGCAGGGAGCCCAGCCAACAGCGAGTTGCAGTAATCCAGACGGGAGATGACAAGTGCCTGGATTAGGACCTGCGCCGCTTCCTGTGTGAGGCAGGGTCGTACTCTGCGGATGTTGTAGAGCATGAACCTACAGGAACGGGCCACCGCCTTGATGTTAGTTGAGAACGACAGGGTGTTGTCCAGGATCACGCCAAGGTTCTTAGCGCTCTGGGAGGAGGACACAATGGAGTTGTCAACCGTGATGGCGAGATCATGGAACGGGCAGTCCTTCCCCGGGAGGAAGAGCAGCTCCGTCTTGCCGAGGTTCAGCTTGAGGTGGTGATCCGTCATCCACACTGATATGTCTGCCAGACATGCAGAGATGCGATTCGCCACCTGGTCATCAGAAGGGGGAAAGGAGAAGATTAATTGTGTGTTGTCTGCATAGCAATGATAGGAGAGACCATGTGAGGTTATGACAGAGCCAAGTGACTTGGTGTATAGCGAGAATCGGAGAGGGCCTAGAACAGAGCCCTAGGGGACACCAGTGGTGAGAGCGCGTGGCGAGGAGACAGATTCTCGCCACGCCACCTGGTAGGAGCGACCTGTCAGGTAGGACGCAATCCAAGCGTGGGCCGCGCCGGAGATGCCCAACTCGGAGAGGGTGGAGAGGAGGATCTGATGGTTCACAGTATCGAATGCAGCCGATAGGTCTAGAAGGATGAGAGCAGAGGAGAGAGAGTTAGCTTTAGTAGTGCGGAGCGCCTCCGTGATACAGAGAAGAGCAGTCTCAGTTGAATGACTAGTCTTGAAACCTGACTGATTTGGATCAAGAAGGTCATTCTGAGAGAGATAACGGAAGAGCTGGCCAAGGACGGCACGTTCAAGAGTTTTGGAGAGAAAAGAAAGAAGGGATACTGGTCTGTAGTTGTTGACATCGGAGGGATCGAGTGTAGGTTTTTTCAGAAGGGGTGCAACTCTCGCTCTCTTGAAGACGGAAGGGACGTAGCCAGCGGTCAGGGATGAGTTGATGAGCGAGGTGAGGTAAGGGAGAAGGTCTCCGGAAATGGTCTGGAGAAGAGAGGAGGGGATAGGATCAAGCGGGCAGGTTGTTGGGCGGCCGGCCGTCACAAGACGCGAGATTTCATCTGGAGAGAGAGGGGAGAAAGAGGTCAGAGCACAGGGTAGGGCAGTGTGAGCAGAACCAGCGGTGTCGTTTGACTTAGCAAACGAGGATCGGATGTCGTCGACCTTCTTTTCAAAATGGTTGACGAAGTCCTCTGCAGAGAGGGAGGAGGGGGGGGGGGAAGGAGGATTCAGGAGGGAGGAGAAGGTGGCAAAGAGCTTCCTGGGGTTAGAGGCAGATGCTTGGGATTTAGAGTGGTAGAAAGTGGCTTTAGCAGCAGAGACAGAAGAGGAAAATGTAGAGAGGAGGGAGTGAAAGGATGCCAGGTCCGCAGGGAGGCGAGTTTTCCTCCATTTCCGCTCGGCTGCCCGGAGCCCTGTTCTATATATGAATACATATTATATGAGTACATATTATATGAATACAGTATATATTAATATATTATATTAATATAGTATATGAATACATTATATTATATTAATACATTATATATGAATACATATTATATTAATACATTATCTATGAATATATTTACATTTAAGTCATTTAGCAGACGCTCTTATCCAGAATACATATTATATTAATACATTATCTATGAATACATGCTCTGGATAAGAGCGTCTGCTAAATGACTTAAATGTAAATGTAAATGTTATATTAATACATTAATAATGAATACGTATCGTATTATTACATCATATTACATTACATTATATATAAGATGACACCCTTGAAACTTCCTGTTCAGCTTAAAAATACGTATTTAATTAGCAGTGAAGGACCACAACAGAACACGTGAAAGGTAACGCAGCTACCTCGTCAAATGGTGTACAAAACAACCCTGTTGAATAAAATGTAAGGACCATAATTGGATGTTCTGAAATTCTTACTGATCACTTTAAAGCATAACATTACTCCTTATAATCAAAAAGCTTGATCTTCTTGTTTTAATTTTTTGGTTTTCGTTCTTCCCTTTTGACTCGTACATTTTCCTTAATGAGTTTGATCTTCGACAGTCAGAGGAGTTTGCTTGAGTCCCACATGTGTTTATGCTGTCTTGCCAACTTCGTTCAGTCTGTCATTGATTTAGTCAGAGAATGATTTAGTTAGAGAATGATTTAGTCAGTATTATTTAGTTAGAGAACGATTTAGTCAGAGAATGATTTAGTTAGAGAATGATTTAGTCAGAATTATTTAGTCAGATAATGATTTAGTTAGAGAATGATTCAGTCAGAGAGTGATTTAGTCAGAGAATGATTTAGTCAGAGAATGATTTAGAGAATTATTTAGTTAGAGAATGATTTAGTCAGAGAATGATTTAGTCAGAATGATTTAGTTGAGAATGATTTAGTTAGAGAATGATTTAGTCAGAGAATGATTTAGTCAAAATGATTTAGTCAGAATGATTTAGCTAGATAATGATTTAGTCAGAGAATGATTTAATCAGAATTATTTAGTCAGATAATGATTTAGTCAGAGAATGAGTTAGTTAGAGAATGATTTAGTCAGATAATGATTTAGTTAGAGAATGATTTAGTCAGAGAACGATTTAGTCAGAGAAAGATTTAGTTAGATAATGATTTAGTTAGAGAATGATTTAGTCAGAGAATGATTTAGTTAGAGAATGATTTAGTCAGAGAATGATTTAGTCAGAGAATGAGTTAGTCAGAGAATGATTTAGTCAGAATGATTTAGTTGAGAATGATTTAGTCAGAGAATGATTTAGTCAGATAATTATTTAGTCAGAATTATTTAGTCAGAGAATGATTTAGTCAGAATGATTTAGTTGAGAATGATTTAGTTAGAGAATGATTTAGTCAGAGAATGATTTAGTCAAAATTATTTAGTCAGAATGATTTAGCTAGAGAATGATTTAGTCAGAGAATGATTTAATCAGAATTATTTAGTCAGATAATGATTTAGTCAGAGAATGAGTTAGTCAGAGAATGATTTAGAGAATGATTTAGTCAGAGAATGATTTAGTCAGAGAATGATTTAGTCAGAATTATTTAGTCAGAGAATGATTTAGTTAGAGAATGATTTAGTTAGAGAATGATTTAGTCAGAGAATGATTTAGTCAGAATGATTTAGCTAGAGAATGATTTAGTCAGAGAATGATTTAATCAGAATTATTTAGTCAGATAATGATTTAGTCAGAGAATGAGTTAGTCAGAGAATGATTTAGAGAATGATTTAGTCAGAGAATGATTTAGTCAGAGAATGATTTAGTCAGAATTATTTAGTCAGAGAATGATTTAGTTAGAGAATGATTTAGTCAGAGAATGATTTAGTCAGAGAATGATTTAGTCAGAGAATGATTTAGTCAGAGAATGATTTAGTTAGATAATGATTTAGTCAGAGAATGATTTAGTTAGATAATGATTTAGTTAGAGAATGATTTAGTCAGAGAATGATTTAGTTAGAGAATGATTTAGTCAAAATGATTTAGTCAGAGAATGATTTAGTTAGAGAATGATTTAGTTAGAGAATGATTTAGTCAGATAATGATTTAGTCAGATAATGATTTAGTCAGAGAATGATTTAGTTAGAGAATGATTTAGTCAGAGAATGATTTAGTCAGAGAATAATTTAGTTAGATAATGATTTAGTTAGAGAATGATTTAGTCAGAGAATGATTTAGTCAAAATGATTTAGTCAGAATGATTTAGTTAGAGAATTATTTAGTCAGAGAATGATTTAGTTAGAGAATGATTTAGTCAGAGAATGATTTAGTCAGAGAATAATTTAGTTAGATAATGATTTAGTTAGAGAATGATTTAGTCAGAGAATGATTTAGTTAGATAATGATTTAGTTAGAGAATGATTTAGTCAGAGAATGATTTAGTCAGAGAATGAGTTAGTCAGAGAATGATTTAGTCAGAATGATTTAGAGAATGATTTAGTTAGAGAATTATTTCGTTAGAGAATGATTTAGTCAGAGAATGATTTAGTCAAAATGATTTTGTCAGAATGATTTAGTTAGAGAATGATTTAGTCAGAGAATGATTTAGTCAGAGAATGATTTAGTTAGAGAATGATTTAGTTAGAGAATGATTTAGTCAGAGAATGATTTAGTCAGAGAATGATTTAGTTAGAGAATGATTTAGTCAGAGAATGACTTAGTCAGAGAATAATTTAGTTAGATAATGATTTAGTTAGAGAATGATTTAGTCAGAGAATGATTTAGTCAGAATTATTTAGTCAGAGAATGATTTAGTCAGAATGATTTAGTCAGAGAATGATTTAGTTAGAGAATGATTTAGTCAGAGAATGATTTAGTCAGAGAATGATTTAGTCAGAGAATGATTTAGTTAGATAATGATTTAGTCAGAGAATAATTTAGTCAGATAATGATTTAGTTAGATAATGATTTAGTCAAAATGATTTAGTTGAGAATTATTTCGTTAGAGAATGATTTAGTCAGAGAATGATTTAGTCAGAGAATGATTTAGTTAGAGAATGATTTAGTCAGAGAATGATTTAGTTAGATAATGATTTAGTTAGAGAATGATTTAGTCAGAGAATGATTTAGTCAGAGAATGATTTAGTTAGAGAATGATTTAGTCAGAGAATGATTTAGTTAGAGAATGATTTAGTCAGAATGATTTCGTTGAGAATTATTTCGTTAGAGAACGATTTAGTCAGATAATGATTTAGTCAAAATGATTTAGTCAGAGAATGATTTAGTCAGAGAATAATTTAGTCAGATAATGATTTAGTTAGAGAATGATTTAGTCAGAGAATGATTTAGTCGAGAATTATTTCGTTAGAGAATGATTTAGTCAGAGAATTATTTAGTCAAAATGATTTAGTCAGAATGATTTAGTCAGAGAATGATTTAGTCAGAATTATTTAGTCAGAGAATGATTTAGTTAGAGAATGATTTAGTCAGAGAATGATTTAGTCAGAAAGTGATTTAGTCGGAGAGTGATTTAGTCAGAGAATGATTTAGTTAGAGAATGATTTAGTCAGAGAATGATTTAGTCAGAGAATGATTTAGTCAGAGAATGATTTAGTCAGAGAATAATTTAGTTAGAGAATGATTTAGTCAGAGAATGATTTAGTCAGAGAATGATTTAGTCAAGAATGATTTCATTAGAGAATGATTTAGTCAGAGAATGATTTAGTCAGAGAATGATTTAGTCAGAGAATGATTTAGTCAGAATTATTTAGTCAGAGAATGATTGTCAGAATTATTTAGTCAGAGAATGATTTAGTTAGAGAATGATTTAGTCAGAGAATGATTTAGTCAGAGAATGATTTAGTCAGAGAATGATTTAGTTAGATAATGATTTAGTCAGAGAATAATTTAGTCAGAATGATTTAGTCAGAGAATGATTTAGTTAGAGAATGATTTAGTCAGAATGATTTAGTTGAGAATTATTTCGTCAGAGAATGATTTAGTCAGAGAATGATTTAGTCAAAATGATTTAGTCAGAGAATGATTTAGTCAGAGAATAATTTAGTTAGATAATGATTTAGTTAGAGAATGATTTAGTCAGAGAATGATTTAGTCGAGAATTATTTCATTAGAGAATGATTTAGTCAGAGAATGATTTAGTCAGAGAATGATTTAGTCAAAAATGATTTAGTCAGAATGATTTAGTTAGAGAATGATTTAGTCAGAATTATTTAGTCAGAGAATGATTTAGTTAGAGAATGATTTAGTTAGAGAATGTTTTAGTCAGAGAATGATTTAGTCAGAGAATGATTTAGTCAGAGAATGATTTAGTTAGATAATGATTTAGTCAGAGAATGATTTAGTTAGAGAATGATTTAGTCAGAATGATTTAGTTGAGAATTATTTAGTTCGAGAATGATTTAGTCAGAGAATGATTTAGTCAAAATTATTTAGTCAGAGAATGATTGAGTCAGAGAATAATTTAGTTAGATAATGATTTAGTTAGAGAATGATTTAGTCAGAGAATGATTTAGTCGAGAATTATTTCATTAGAGAATGATTTAGTCAGAGAATGATTTAGTCTAAATGATTTAGTCAGAATGATTTAGTTAGAGAATGATTTAGTCAGAGAATGATTTAGTCAGAGAGTGATTTAGTCAGAGAATGATTTAGTCAGAGAATGATTTAGTTAGAGAATGATTTAGTCAGAGAATGATTTAGTTAGATAATGATTTAGTCAGAGAATTATTTAGTCAGAGTATGATTTAGTCGAGAATTATTTCGTTAGAGAATGATTTAGTCAGAGAATGATTTAGTCAAAATGATTTAGTCAGAATGATTTAGTCAGAGAATGATTTAGTCAGAATGATTTAGTTAGAGAATGATTTAGTCAGAGAATGATTTAGTCAGAATTATTTAGTCAGAGAATGATTTAGTTAGAGAATGATTTAGTCAGAGAATGATTTAGTCAGAGAATGATTTAGTTAGAGAATGATTTAGTTAGAGAATGATTTAGTCAGAGAATGATTTCACCAGAGAATGATTTAGTTAGAGAATGATTTAGTCAGAATGATTTAGTTGAGAATTATTTCGTTAGAGAATGATTTAGTCAGAGAATGATTTAGTCAAAATAATTTAGTCAGAATGATTTAGTTTGAGAAAGATTTAGTCAGAGAATGATTTAGTCAGAATGATTTAGTCAGAGAATGATTTAGTTAGAGAATGATTTAGTCAGAGAATGATTTAGTCAGAGAATGATTTAGTCAGAGAATGATTTAGTCAGAGAATGATTTAGTTAGAGAACGATTTAGTCAGAGAATGATTTAGTCAGAGAATGATTTAGTTAGAGAATGATTTAGTCAGAGAATGATTTAGTTAGATAATGATTTAGTTAGAGAATGATTTAGTCAGAGAATGATTTTGTCAGAGAATGATTTAGTTAGAGAATGATTTAGTCAGAATGATTTAGTTAGAGAATGATTTCGTCAGAGAATGATTGTCAGAATTATTTAGTCAGAGAATGATTTAGTCAGAGAATGATTTAGTTAGAGAAGGATTTAGTCAGAGAATGATTTAGTCAGAGAATGATTTAGTCAGAGAATGATTTAGTTAGAGAATGATTTAGTTAGAGAATGATTTAGTTAGAGAATGATTTAGTCAGAGAATGATTTAGTCAGAGAATGCCCCTCTTCCCTTTGAAGATCCTGTCTTCTGTTTTTGTCAGAGAGTTTATTGAATTCAAGGCTTCCAACAAAGTTCATTCCAATTCATTCCATGTGTTAAAAGTAGGGCTGGGATGTGGCAGGGACCTCACTATACGATATTATCATGACACTTAGGTGCCGATACGATATGCATTGTGATTCTCATGATTCTATATGTATTATGATTCGATACTAGGATGTTATTGCGATTTTTATGTCCCAAACATTGCTCACTATACTCTGAGTATACCAAACATAAAGAACACCTTCCTAATATTGAGTTGCACCCCCCTTTGCCCTCAGAACATCCTCAATTCATCAGGTCATGGACTCTACAAGGTGTCAAGTGTTCCACATGGATGCTGGCCCATGTTGACTCCATTGCTTCCCACAGTTGTGTCAAGATGGCTGAATGTCTTTCGTGTACTGCACCATTCTTGATACACACGGGAAACTGTTGAGCATGAAAACCCCAGCAGCGTTGCAGTTCTTAACACACTCAAACCGGTGCCCCTGGCACCTACTACCATACCCCGTTCAAATACACTTCAATCTTTTGTCTTGTCCATTCACCCTCTGAATGGCACACGTATACAATCCATGTCTCAGTTGCCTCAAGGCTTAAAAATCCTTCTTTAACCCGTCTCCTCCCCTTCATCTACACTGATTGAAGTGGATTTAACTAGTGACATCAATAAGGGATCATAGCTTTCATCCCGGTCAATCTGTCATGGACAGAGCCGTTCTTAATGTTTTGTATACTCAGTATATGTCTGCTGCAGAGGAAGCTGGTGGGAGGAGCTATAGACGAACGGGCTCATTGTTATGACTAGAATGGAATTAATGGAACGGTATCAACCACAAACATATGTAAACCATTTATTTAATTGCAGCCATTACAATGAGCCTGTCCACCTTTCAGCTCCTCCCACCACCCTCCACGACTCTGCTGCAGAGAGACCAGAGAGACCAGAGAGCCCAGAGAGACCAGAGAGACCAGAGAGACCAGAGACCAGAGAGACCAGAGAGACCAGAGAGACCACAGAGACCAGAGGCCATGGGGAAATTCTTTATGAGACGTCATGGAAATAAAAGTGATGACAACATGTTGTTTTAAACACTATTTAATAAGACGATGGAGAACAAAGCTACGGGATGAAAAATAGAGTTTTGGCGTTGGCACAGCCGACTGACACAAGCTAACGCTACCAGGCAAAGAGAATCGATGTAATATCGTCCCAAAATAATATTGCGATTGTAACTATAGATGTTTTTTTTTAAAGCATTTCTGTCTGTTGTGCCATGCAATTTCTGCATCTCAGGCTTCAAACAGAGAGCGATCAATTAATTAATCAAAGAAGAGCTCAGCCCTGTTTCCTGGCGTGTTCTCAATGGTTCTGATGCGCCAATCGTTATTCCCTCATGAGCTTGATGGAATGACAGGTCTGGTTGGCAAAATAAGTGTAATTAAGCACATTGAAAAAGCTGGGATGAGCAATAAGTCTTCTGGTAGTTATTTGTTAACAATGTCATGGTCACCCAGCAGCATGATGTCATGGTCACACAGCAGCATGACATCATGGTCACACAGCAGCATGACGTCATGGTCACACAGCAGCATGACATCATGGTCACCCAGCAGAACGACATCATGGTCACACAGCAGCACAATGTCATGGTCACACAGCAGCACGACGTCATGGTCACACAGCAGCCCGACGTCATGGTCACACAGCAGCACGACATCATGGTCACACAGCAGCAACAATGTCATGGTCACACAGCAGCACGACGCCATGGTCACACAGCAGCAACAATGCTTGACATAGGAAGCGATCACAGTCAGCCAAGCACACAGTAGCCAGACACAAAGAAAATGCAACCTTTTTTTGGTCCCAGAACTGTTTGTGCTGTTTTGCCAAGGAGTAACAGGGACAAGACGACACAAACAGATCTGGGATCAGTCTAGCATCGTTCGTCTTATTGGCCGAAAGAGCTCCTGGAGGTTGAACAGCTGTTTAATCTGCTCTGTCTGCATGGATTATCTCCTGGAGGTTGAACAGCTGTTTAATCTGCTCTGTCTGCATGGAGTGTCTCCTCAGCAGTGTCTGCTTTGACTTCAGATCTCTGGGGGTGGCAGGAGCACAGGGGACAAGAGGCTTTGATCCCAGCCCTGCAACACCCCCGTTCAGATTCAGTGCCTTGGTGCTTCCACTCAGGCTGGGGCAGGTTGAGGTGGGGCTGACCCCGATGTCGGGTATGGGTGCGTGGGGGTTGAGAGGGGGCAGGTACCCCGGACGGGTGTGGGAGATGTGATCCAGGAGCAGGGCCCCCGAGCCTCTCCTCTCCAGGTTTGCAGGACCTCTTCTCTGGGTAGCACTCTCCAGGGACTCCCGGGAGCCCGACAGTGTGGAGGATCTACTACTGACCAGTTTACGCTTCTCAGTTCCCCCTACAACACCCCTGGAGGAGTCTCCATTCTCTGGGTGGCTGCTGTGGCTGCCAAACTGGGGAAGCTGGGAGTCAGAGCTGTAATGGTCTATGCCAATGTTGCGGCGGCGAACCACATTCCTCAGGCTGGACACAGCCAGGTTGGGAAGGCAACCGTCTGGAGAGGTTTTGTTTACGGGGAGGACAGGCTCATGGGTGCCACAGGGGTAGCCTCCATAGCTTCCTCCGTCCCCCCGGTGCAGGAGGTTTGGGTGGGAATAAGCTGCAGCACTGTCGTAAGACATCTTCCTACTAAGGCCTCCTCTTCCTCCTACCCCGCCACCTCCGTCACTCTCAACCACCTGAAAGAGAAAAAAATATACAAATTAATTATTATACAGGCACATGAGAAGTTATTCATTTGATTATTATCATGACCTGCTCCAGCAGCCCCGTGGCATCCTTGGGGTCGATACTTTGGTGGCGGGCGACGATCGGATGTGCCCCGGGCCCCACCCTTCCGGACCCAGAGAGGACCAGGCTGTTGACCCGGAAGGAGAGCTCTTCCTCTGGGGTGATGTCCAGCAGCTCCTCGGTCAGGCTGGAGGAAGAAGAAGAAAACACACGTACATATTAGTTTGGAGAGGCTGGACCAATGGGAAGCTACTTGCTCAAGGGCAGGAGATAGTATCTAGGACACTGATGCCACCAACCCTCCAGTTGCGGATCTACTACTGACCAGATTTTCTTCCTTGACAGACATAGGATTCAAACTGGTAACCCTCCAGTTGCCGACCCACACTGGACCAGATTTTCTTTCCTGACAGATATAGGATTCAAACTGGTAACCCTCCAGTTGCCGACCCACACTGGACCAGATTTTCTTTCCTGACAGATATAGGATTCAAACTGGTAACCCTCCAGTTGCCGACCCACACTGGACCAGATTTTCTTTCCTGACAGATATAGGATTCAAACTGGTAACCCTCCAGTTGCCGACCCACACTGGACCAGATTTTCTTTCCTGACAGATATAGGATTCAAACTGGTAACCCTCCAGTTGCAGACCCACACTGGACCAGATTTTCTTCCCTGACAGATATAGGATTCAAACTGGTAACCCTCCAGTTGCCGACCCACACTGGACCAGATTTTCTTCCCTGACAGATATAGGATTCAAACTGGTAACCCTCCAGTTGCCGACCCACACTGGACCAGATTTTCTTTCCTGACAGATATAGGATTCAAACCGGTAACCTCCAGTTGCTGGCGCACTTCTCTAACCTAGTCTAGGCTACCTACCTGGAGACCTTGTTCTGCTGCAGCCAGGGCTCAGAGTGGAGCCGCTGGGGATGGAACATCTTCACCACCCCAGGACCGGGGCCTCGAAACAGGTTAGGGTCCCTGGTCGGGGAGCCCGGCTGAGAAGAACCAGAACCAGCAGAACCAGAGATGTTTGTTCCACCACCCTGGTGGTGGTGCTCCCTGAGGCCCAGGAGGGGGCTCCCTGGCTGGGGTGAGGCAGTGGCTGAGGTGCCCTGTGGAGGGGTGCGGAGCTGGATCTCTGAGGGGGACATGAGGCAGGCAGCGGAGCCAGGGGTGAAATGCAGGCGCTCCTCCAGGTCGGGAGGCGGGGGTACGTTCAGGTACTGCTTGGTCATCTGGCGTCCTGACGGCAGCTTGTCCGTGGTGATGATGATGACCTGTAATAAAGGCCATCAGATGTTTAAAAAAAAATCCAAAGCCACTTCTAGTAGAGGGTGCAAATGGGTGGCCCCAGCAAAGGGTTGCAAAACTCTGGTTACTTTCCCAAAATTCCCAGGTTTTCCAGAAGTTCTGGTTGGAAGATTCCAGGAATCAGAAGGAGATCAGCAGGAAACCTCAAACCAGGATTCCTGGGGAAGTTTCCAGAATTTTGCAACCCTTCCAAGCGGAATCAAACCCAAATCCTTACCTCCTTGCCCTTGGCCTTGCAGGCATCCAGTAGGACTCTCAGGGCCTCGTTGTCCCCTGCGTTGACGGCATAGACCAGTGCAGAGAAGCCAGAGTGGTCGTCCAGGCTGGGGTCAGCTCCACTCCCCAGCAGTAGAGAGAGGACCTCTGCCCCCGCCTGTTCCAAACAGGCATGCATCAGGGCCGTCTTACCGGTCTTGTCCTGGATATTTGGGTCAGCTCCGCTCTCCAACAGATACCTGTTGATGTAATGTTGATCAATACCTTGCGGAAACACCTGAAGAGGAGGTACAGGGTCTTATGGACACTACGGCAGGCCATTGGTGGCCAAGATGATTCATTAAGGGACCTTTTTGGTGCAGGATTTTGCTCCAGCCATCGCACCTGATTTAACTAATTATACAATCATAGTCTTCAATACAAACTGTGTTAAGTCAGGTGTGTAACTATTTTGGCTGTTTAACTGTATGTAGTAAAATTCTGCACTGGCCCATTTGGACACTCCTGCTCTGCTGAGCGATGTTCCTACTTCGTTAACGTACCGAACCATCTTGTGTTTGGGCACGCTTTGTGCGTCCGTGTGGCGCGTCCTGCACGCCACCATCAGGGGCGTCTCGCCGCGCTCGTTGCTCTCGTTGATGTAAGCACCTCCCTCCAGCAGCAGGCGTGTCAGACGCAGTCGGCTCAGGAACACTGCCTTGAGCAGAGAATTCCCGTCCGTACGCACCAACATCGCATCTTCCATGACAGCAGGGTTAAAGGTGAAAGGTCACGCTAATGCAGGTACCTGTACTGTTTCTTATAAGGTCATCTGTAATTTATGTATATACGATTTGTTCAAGGCCCTGTGGGAATACAAATACAAATGGACAGGTCACTAAATAATCCAGACAACAGTATTTGAGCACAAGATAACCCAGGTCTAAACCTGACGCTGATTTGAAAGAGAGACAGAAGGCCCCAGAGGAGCAGAGTTGCTCTTTGATGTATTGACACTGCCTTGGACAACACAGGATGTATTGATACTGCCTTGGACAACACAGGATGTATTGATACTGCCTTGGACAACACAGGATGTATTGATACTGCCTTGGACAACACAGGATGTATTGATACTGCCTTGGACAACACAGGATGTATTGATACTGCCTTGGACAACACAGGATGTATTGAGACTGCCTTGGACAACACAGGATGTATTGAGACTGCCTTGGACAACACAGGGTGTATTGACACTGCCTTGGACAACACAGGATGTATTGATACTGCCTTGGACAACACAGGATGTATTGATACTGCATTGGACAACACAGGATGTATTGATACTGCCTTGGACAACACAGGATGTATTGAGACTGCCTTGGACAACACAGGATGTATTGAGACTGCCTTGGACAACACAGGGTGTATTGACACTGCCTTGGACAACACAGGATGTATTGATACTGCCTTGGACAACACAGGATGTATTGATACTGCATTGGACAACACAGGATGTATTGATACTGCCTTGGACAACACAGGATGTATTGATACTGCCTTGGACAACACAGGATGTATTGACACTGCCTTGGACAACACAGGATGTATTGATACTGCCTTGGACAACACAGGATGTATTGAGACTGCCTTGGACAACACAGGATGTATTGATACTGCCTTGGACAACACAGGATGTATTGAGACTGCCTTGGACAACACAGGATGTATTGATACTGCCTTGGACAACACAGGATGTATTGAGACTGCCTTGGACAACACAGGATGTATTGATACTGCTTTGGACAACACAGGATGTATTGACACTGCCTAGAACAACACAGCATGTATTGACACTGCCTTGGACCACTCATGATGTCCTGCTCACCTACAGTCTCTCCTCTTTATTGTCAAAACCTCTGATGGCTGTGTTTCTAGACACTATTAACCATGAGGTTCTCATCACAAAACTGTTCAAGTTCAATGTTTCCCCCTAAGCCATCAGATGGATGAAGTCATACCTTGAAGGAAAAACCCAGTGTGTCAGAGTGATCAATGAGCCGTCTCCTACTCTCAGCTATGATGTGGGCGTGCCCCAAGGGTCAGTATTGGGGCCCTTCCTGTTCAGCCTGTACATTAATGATCTGCCTTCTGTCTGTACTGGGTCTGAAGTTCAAATGTATGCAGATGATACAGTGATATATGTGCAAAGAGCAAACAACAAGCTGCACAAGAACTCACTACTGTAATGGTCCAGGTTACAAAGTGGCTCAGTGACTCGTGTTTGCATCTCAATGTGAAGAAAAAAACTGTCTGCATGTTCTTCACAAAGAGGGCAACTGATGCTACTGACTGAGACAGATGTCTGTGTGTCCGGGGAGAAGCTCCAGGTGGTATCTGATGCTACTGACTGAGACAGATGTCTGTGTGTCCGGGGAGAAGCTCCAGGTGGTATCTATAATAATAATAATAATAATAATAATATATGTGGTCCTTCTGTAGCTCAGTTGGTAGAGCATGGCGCTTGTAACGCCAGGGTAGTGGGTTCGATCCCCGGGACCACCCATACGTAGAATGTATGCACACATGACTCATTATGCAACACTGAAACTCCTAGAGTGACTATGTTCCTAGAGTGACTATATGTTCCTAGAGTGACTATATGTTCCTAGAGTGACTATATGCTCCTTTGGATAAAAGCGTCTGCTAAATGGCATATATATTATTATTACTAATTTCCGATTCATACAGAGTTGTTTGACTACATGGGCAGTGAAACAGTACTTCAATGCTATGAAACTCCCCCACCTAACATACTGCTTGACTAGTTGGGCCCAAGCTTGCTGTACAACATTAAGACCCATTCAGTCTGTCTACAAACAGGCTCAGAAGGCATGAGTTCCTCCGGAGTTGGGAAAATCTTGTGCAATACACTGACGTCTCATATTCAAGAGCCTATTGGAAAGGGCCTGTTTTTTTGTCCTTGGTACCTGGACATGAGGAAGACACTTAACAGACAGACGCAACATGTTATACAACACTGACGACCTCCGCTTGGTTTGAGGGACCGGTGTTTGTGCGCGTGTTTGTGTTTGTGTGTTTGTGTGTGTGTGTGTGCGCGTGTTTGTGCGTGTTTGTATTTGTGCGTGTTTGTGTGTGTTTGTATTTGTGCGTGTGTTTGTGTTTGTGTATTTGTGCGTGTGTTTGTGCGTGTGTGTTTGTGCGTGTGTGTGTGTTTGTGCGTGTGTGTGTGTGTGTTTGTGTGTTTATGCGAGTGGAGAAGGAGAGGGAGGGGATGGAAAGAGACGTGAGTAAATGAAGTCTCTTCACCTTCACCCCCGTCTTCCCCACTCCTCCTCCTACAAACACACACACACACACACACACACACGCACACACCTCTCCCCCTAGACAGTTTCAGTACATACAACGGGTCTCTCTTCATGACGTGTTCTGTGAAGAAAAAATACTTTGTCCGCTGTCACCCTTTTGCTAGAGTGACTATATGACGTTATGCAACACTGAAGCTCCTAGAGTGACTATATGACGTTATGCAACACTGAAGCTCCTAGAGTGACTATATGTTCCTAGAGTGACTATATGACATTATGCAACACTGAAGCTCCTAGAGTGACTATATATTCCTAGAGTGACTATATGACATCATGCAACACTGAAGCTCCTTGAGTGACTATATGTTCCTAGAGTGACAATATGTTCCTAGAGTGACTATATGTTCCTAGAGTGACTATATGTTCCTAGAGTGACTATATGCTCCTAGAGTGACTATATGCTCCTAGAGTGACTATATGACGTTATGCAACACTGAAGCTCCTAGAGTGACTATATGACGTTATGCAACACTGAAGCTCCTAGAGTGACTATATGCTCCTAGAGTGACTATATGACACCATGCAACACTGAAGCTCCTAGAGTGACTATATGTTCCTAGAGTGACAATATGACGTTATGCAACACTGAAGCTCCTAGATTGACTATATGCTCCTAGAGTGACTATATGTTCCTAGAGTGACTATATGTTCCGAGAGTGACTATATGACGTTATGCAACACTGAAGCTCCTAGAGTGACTATATGACGTTATGCAACACTGAAGCTCCTAGAGTGACTATATGTTCCGAGAGTGACTATATGACATTATGCAACACTGAAGCTCCTAGAGTGACTATATGTTCCCAGAGTGACTATATGACGTTATGCAACACTGAAGCTCCTAGAGTGACTATATGCTCCGAGAGTGACTATATGCTCCTAGAGTGACTATATGACGTTATGCAACACTGAAGCTCCTAGAGTGACTATATGTTCCTAGAGTGACTATATGTTCCTAGAGTGACTATATGTTCCTAGAGTGACTATATGCTCCTAGTGACTATATGCTCCAAGAGTGACAATATGACGTTATGCAACACTGAAGCTCCTAGAGTGACTATATGTTCCTAGAGTGACTATATGTTCCTAGAGTGACTATATACTCCAAGAGTGACTATATGACATTATGCAACACTGAAGCTCCTAGAGTGACTATATGCTCCTAGAGTGACTATATGCTCCTAGAGTGACTATATGCTCCTAGAGTGACTATATGCTCCTAGAGTGACTATATGTTCCTAGAGTGACTATATGTTCCTAGAGTGACTATATGCTCCTAGAGTGACTATATGCTCCTAGAGTGACTATATGACATTATGCAACACTGAAACTCCTAGAGTGACTATATGTTCCCAGAGTGACTATATGACGTTATGCAACACTGAAGCTCCTAGAGTGACTATATGCTCCGAGAGTGACTATATGCTCCTAGAGTGACTATATGACGTTATGCAACACTGAAGCTCCTAGAGTGACTATATGTTCCTAGAGTGACTATATGTTCCTAGAGTGACTATATGTTCCTAGAGTGACTATATGCTCCTAGAGTGACTATATGCTCCTAGAGTGACTATATGCTCCTAGAGTGACTATATGCTCCTAGAGTGACTATATGACATTATGCAACACTGAAACTCCTAGAGTGACTATATGTTCCTAGAGTGACTATATGTTCCTAGAGTGACTATATGTTCCTAGAGTGACTATATGCTCCTAGAGTGACTATATGCTCCTAGAGTGACTATATGTTCCTAGAGTGACTATATGCTCCTAGAGTGACTATATGCTCCTAGAGTGACTATATGACATTATGCAACACTGAAACTCCTAGAGTGACTATATGCTCCTCGAGTGACTATATGACGTTATGCAACACTGAAGCTCCTAGAGTGACTATATGTTCCTAGAGTGACTATATGTTCCTAGAGTGACTATATGTTCCTAGAGTGACTATATGTTCCTAGAGTGACTATATGTTCCTAGATTGTCTAAATGCTCCTAGAGTGACTATATGACGTTATGCAACACTGAAACTCCTTGTGTAACTACAGTTGAAGTCGGAAGTTTACTTACAATTAGGTCGGAGTCATTATAACTCATTTTTCAACCACTCCACAAATGTCTTGTTAATTAACAAACTATAGTTTTGGCAAGTCGGTTAGGACATCTACTTTGAGCATGACAGATTATTTCACTTATAAATCACTGTATCACAATTCCAGTGGGTCAGAAGTTTACATACACTTAGTTGACTGTGCCTTTAAACAGCTTGGAAGATTCCAGACAATTATGTCATGGCTTTGGAAGCTTCTGATAGGCTAATTGACATCATTTGAGTCAATTGGAGTTGGACCTGTGGATGTATTTCAAGGCCTACCTTCAAACCCAGTGCCTTTGCTTGACATCATGGGAAAATCTAAAGAAATCAGCCAAGACCTCAGAAAAAAAAACTGTAGACCTCCACAAGTCTGGTTCATCCTCGGGAGCAATTTCCAAATGCCTGAAGGTACCACGTTCATCTGTACCACCAATAGTATGCAAGTATAAACACCGTGGGACCACGCAGCCTTCATACTGCTCAGGAAGGAGACGCGTTCTGTCTCCTAAAGATGAACGTACTTTGGTGCGAAAAGTGCAAATCAATCCCAGAACAACAGCAAAGGACCTTGAGAAGATGCTGGAGGAAACGGTTACAAAAGTATCGATATCCACAGTAAAACGAGTCCTATATTGACATGACCTGAAAGGCCACTCAGCAAGGAAGAAGCCACTGCTCCAAAACCGCCATAAAAAAGCCAGACGGTTTGCAACTGCACATGGGGACAAAGATCATACTTTTTGGAGAAATGTCCTCTGGTCTGATGAAACAAAAATAGAACTGTTTGGCCATAATGACCATCGATATGTTTGGAAGAAAAAGGGGGAGGCTTGCAAGCCGAAGAACACCATCCCATCCGTGAAGAACGGGGATGGCAGCATCATGGTGTGGGGTTGCTTTGCTGCAGGAGGGACTGGTGCACTTCACAAAATAGATGGCATCATGAGACAGGAAAATTATGTGTATATATTGAAGCAACATCCCAAGACATCAGTCAGGAAGTTAAAGTTTTGTCGCAATGGGTCTTCCAAATGGACATTGATCCCAAGTATACTCCAAAGTTGTGGCAAAATGACTTAAGGACAACAAAGTCAAGGCATTGGAGTGGCCATCACAAAGCCCTGACCTCAATCCTATAGAACATTTGTGGACAGAACTGAAAAAGCATGTGCGAGCAAGGAGGCCTACAAACCTGACTCAGTTACACCAGCTCTGTCCGGAGAAATGGGCCATAATTCACCCAATTTATTGTGGGAAGCTTGTGGAAGTCTACCCGAAACATTTGACCCAAGTTAAACAATTTAAAGGCAATGCTACCAAATACTAATTGAGTGTATGTAAACTTCTGACCCACTGGGAATGTGATGAAAGAAATTAAAGCTTAAATAAATCATTCTCTCTACTATTATTCTGACATTTCACATTCTTAAAATAAATTGGTGATCCTAACTGACCTTAACCAGGGAATTTTTACTAGGATTACATGTCAGGAATTGTGAAAAACGGAGTTTAAATGTATTTGTCTAAGGTGTATGTAAACCTACGACAAACAACTGAAAATGTCGGTATGCAACACAAACTCATTGTCTGCTTGGCCTTGTGTTTCTGTTGCTACCATAGCAACTGACTTTTAGAGCACGAGAGAGAGAATACGTGTGTGTTTGTGTGTGTATTCATCATCGCAGTGTGTGTGTTTGATCATTTCAACAGGTAAGATGTACGTGGATGGATGGATAAAAAAATATGCTCCATTCAGCTGCCTTTTGTATTGAAGTAGAGGGGTTAGTGTCTGACAACTACCGTAACCGAGTGACTGAGGAAACATGGGAACCAACAGGTCACGAAGTCTGTGACACGAAGCCAACATGCCAGCTCTGAGGACCAAGGATATTATTGTTGTAGGACTTAAAGGGCTATCAAATCAAATCAAATTGTATTTGTCACATGCGCCGAATACAACAGGTGTAGACCTAACAGTAAAATGCTTATTTACAAGCCCTTAAACCAACAATGCTTTAATAAGTTTTAAGAAAAAAAAAAATAATAATAATGAAAGAGCAGCATTAAAATAACAATAGCGGGACTATATACAGGGGGGTACCGGTATAGAGAGTCAATGTGGAGGCTATATACAGGGGGGTACCGGTATAGAGTCAATGTGGAGGCTATATACAGGGGGGTACCGGTATAGAGTCAATGTGGAGACTATATACAGGGGGTACCAGTAGAGTCAATGTGGAGCCTATATACAGGGGGTACCGGTATAGAGTCAATGTGGAGCCTATATACAGGGGGGTACCGGTATAGAGTCAATGTGGAGCCTATATACAGGGGGTACCGGTATAGAGTCAATGTGGAGCCTATATACAGGGGGTACCGGTATAGAGTTAATGTGGAGGCTATATACAGGGGGTACCGGTATAGAGTTAATGTGGAGCCTATATACAGGGGGGTACCGGTATAGAGTTAATGTGGAGGCTATATACAGGGGGTACCGGTATAGAGTTAATGTGGAGCCTATATACAGGGGGTACCGGTAGAGTCAATGTGGAGGCTATATACAGGGGTACCAGTAGAGTCAATGTGGAGGCTATATACAGGGGGTACCAGTAGAGTTAATGTGGAGCCTATATACAGGGGGTACCGGTATAGAGTCAATGTGGAGCCTATATACAGGGGGTACCGGTATAGAGTTAATGTGGAGGCTATATACAGGGGGTACCGGTATAGAGTCAATGTGGAGCCTATATACAGGGGGTACCGGTATAGAGTTAATGTGGAGCCTATATACAGGGGGTACCGGTATAGAGTCAATGTGGAGCCTATATACAGGGGGTACCGGTATAGAGTCAATGTGGAGGCTATATACAGGGGGGTACCGGTATAGAGTCAATGTGGAGCCTATATACAGGGGGTACCGGTATAGAGTTAATGTGGAGCCTATATACAGGGGGTACCGGTATAAAGTCAATGTGGAGCCTATATACAGGGGGGTACCGGTATAGAGTTAATGTGGAGCCTATATACAGGGGGTACCGGTATAGAGTTAATGTGGAGCCTATATACAGGGGGTACCGGTAGAGTCAATGTGGAGGCTATATACAGGGGGTACCGGTACAGAGTCAATGTGGAGGCTATATACAGGGGGTACCGGTAGAGTCAATGTGGAGCCTATATACAGGGGGTACCGGTATAGAGTTAATGTGGAGCCTATATACAGGGGGTACCGGTATAGAGTTAATGTGGAGACTATATACAGGGGGTACCAGTATAGAGTTAATGTGGAGCCTATATACAGGGGGGTACCAGTACAGAGTCAATGTGGAGCCTATATACAGGGGGGTACCGGTATAGAGTCAATGTGGAGGCTATATACAGGGGGTACCGGTATAGAGTCAATGTGGAGGCTATATACAGGGGGTACCGGTACAGAGTCAATGTGGAGGCTATATACAGGGGGTACCGGTATAGAGTTAATGTGGAGCCTATATACAGGGGGTACCGGTACAGAGTCAATGTGGAGCCTATATACAGGGGGGTACCGGTATAGAGTCAATGTGGAGGCTATATACAGGGGGTACCGGTATAGAGTCAATGTGGAGGCTATATACAGGGGGTACCGGTATAGAGTTAATGTGGAGGCTATATACAGGGGGGTACCGGTATAGAGTTAATGTGGAGGCTATATACAGGGGGTACCGGTATAGAGTTAATGTGGAGGCTATATACAGGGGGGTACCGGTATAGAGTCAATGTGGAGCCTATATACAGGGGGGTACCGGTATAGAGTTAATGTGGAGCCTATATACAGGGGGGGGTACCGGTATAGAGTTAATGTGGAGCCTATATACAGGGGGTACCGGTATAGAGTTAATGTGGAGCCTATATACAGGGGGTACCGGTATAGAGTCAATGTGGAGACTATATACAGGGGGTACCGGTATAGAGTCAATGTGGAGCCTATATACAGGGGGTACCGGTATAGAGTCAATGTGGAGGCTATATACAGGGGGTACCGGTATAGAGTTAATGTGGAGCATATATACAGGGGGTACCGGTATAGAGTCAATGTGGAGACTATATACAGGGGGGTACCGGTACAGAGTCAATGTGGAGCCTATATACAGGGGGTACCGGTATAGAGTCAATGTGGAGGCTATATACAGGGGGGTACCGGTATAGAGTCAATGTGGAGACTATATACAGGGGGTACCGGTACAGAGTCAATGTGGAGACTATATACAGGGGGTACCGGTACAGAGTCAATGTGGAGCCTATATACAGGGGGTACCAGTAGAGTCAATGTGGAGGCTATATACAGGGGGTACCAGTAGAGTTAATGTGGAGCCTATATACAGGGGGTACCGGTATAGAGTCAATGTGGAGCCTATATACAGGGGGATACCAGTAGAGTCAATGTGGAGCCTATATACAGGGGGGTACCAGTAGAGTCAATGTGGAGCCTATATACAGGGGGGTACCGGTATAGAGTTAATGTGGAGCCTATATACAGGGGGGTACCGGTATAGAGTTAATGTGGAGCCTATATACAGGGGGTACCAGTAGAGTCAATGTGGAGCCTATATACAGGGGGTACCAGTAGAGTCAATGTGGAGCCTATATACAGGGGGTACCGGTATAGAGTTAATGTGGAGCCTATATACAGGGGGGTACCGGTATAGAGTTAATGTGGAGCCTATATACAGGGGGGTACCGGTATAGAGTTAATGTGGAGCCTATATACAGGGGGGTACCGGTATAGAGTTAATGTGGAGCCTATATGTCATGCAGGTGAAAGAGGACCCAAAAGCGACTTAACAGAAACAGAGTTTATTTAAATCCAAACAGGGAATAACAAAAATCCTCTAGTCTGTAGAGGGGAATAACTAGAGAAGCGGCCACAGACTGCAGGTCGCTTCGGGTAGGCGCAGGCCGTAGTTGATAGAGCCACCTGCTCACACGCAGCATCTGATGAAGGCAAAAAACACGACAGGACAGGGCGAAACACAATCACAGCATGGTGAATACAAAACAAGGAACCGACGGGACAGGAACGGATCACAAAGGAATAAATTGGGACTCTAATCAGGGGAAAGGATCGGGAACAGGTGTGGGAAGACTAAATGATGATTAGGGGAATAGGAACAGCTGGGAGCAGGAACGGAACGATAGAGAGAAGAGAGAGCGAGAGAGTGAGAGAGGGAGGGGGAGAGAGAGGGATAGAAGGAGGGAAAGAACCAAATAAGACCAGCAGAGGGAAACGAATAGCATGGGGAGCACAGGGACAAGACATGATAATAAATGACAAACATGACACTATATACAGGGGGGTACCAGTAGAGTCAATGTGGAGGCTATATACAGGGGGGTACCGGTATAGAGTTAATGTGGAGCCTATATACAGGGGGTACCGGTATAGAGTTAATGTGGAGCCTATATACAGGGGGTACCAGTAGAGTCAATGTGGAGGCTATATACAGGGGGTACCGGTATAGAGTCAATGTGGAGACTATATACAGGGGGTACCGGTATAGAGTCAATGTGGAGACTATATACAGGGGGTACCGGTATAGAGTCAATGTGGAGACTATATACAGGGGGTACCGGTATAGAGTCAATGTGGAGACTATATACAGGGGGTACCGGTATAGAGTCAATGTGGAGACTATATACAGGGGGTACCGGTATAGAGTCAATGTGGAGACTATATACAGGGGGTACCGGTACAGAGTCAATGTGGAGCCTATATACAGGGGGTACCGGTATAGAGTCAATGTGGAGACTATATACAGGGGGTACCGGTATAGAGTCAATGTGGAGCCTATATACAGGGGGTACCGGTATAGAGTCAATGTGGAGGCTATATACAGGGGGTACCGGTATAGAGTTAATGTGGAGCCTATATACAGGGGGTACCGGTATAGAGTCAATGTGGAGACTATATACAGGGGGTACCGGTACAGAGTCAATGTGGAGCCTATATACAGGGGGTACCGGTATAGAGTCAATGTGGAGGCTATATACAGGGGGTACCGGTATAGAGTCAATGTGGAGACTATATACAGGGGGTACCGGTACAGAGTCAATGTGGAGACTATATACAGGGGGTACCGGTACAGAGTCAATGTGGAGCCTATATACAGGGGGGTACCAGTAGAGTCAATGTGGAGGCTATATACAGGGGGTACCAGTAGAGTTAATGTGGAGCCTATATACAGGGGGTACCGGTATAGAGTCAATGTGGAGCCTATATACAGGGGGTACCAGTAGAGTCAATGTGGAGCCTATATACAGGGGGTACCAGTAGAGTCAATGTGGAGCCTATATACAGGGGGTACCGGTATAGAGTTAATGTGGAGCCTATATACAGGGGGTACCGGTATAGAGTTAATGTGGAGCCTATATACAGGGGGTACCAGTAGAGTCAATGTGGAGCCTATATACAGGGGGTACCAGTAGAGTCAATGTGGAGCCTATATACAGGGGGTACCGGTATAGAGTTAATGTGGAGCCTATATACAGGGGGTACCGGTATAGAGTTAATGTGGAGCCTATATACAGGGGGTACCGGTATAGAGTTAATGTGGAGCCTATATACAGGGGGTACCGGTATAGAGTTAATGTGGAGCCTATATACAGGGGGTACCAGTAGAGTCAATGTGGAGGCTATATACAGGGGGTACCGGTATAGAGTTAATGTGGAGCCTATATACAGGGGGGTACCGGTATAGAGTTAATGTGGAGCCTATATACAGGGGGTACCAGTAGAGTCAATGTGGAGGCTATATACAGGGGGTACCGGTATAGAGTCAATGTGGAGACTATATACAGGGGGGTACCGGTACAGAGTCAATGTGGAGCCTATATACAGGGGGGTACCGGTATAGAGTCAATGTGGAGGCTATATACAGGGGGTACCGGTATAGAGTCAATGTGGAGACTATATACAGGGGGTACCGGTACAGAGTCAATGTGGAGACTATATACAGGGGGTACCGGTACAGAGTCAATGTGGAGCCTATATACAGGGGGTACCAGTAGAGTCAATGTGGAGGCTATATACAGGGGGGTACCAGTAGAGTTAATGTGGAGCCTATATACAGGGGGTACCGGTATAGAGTCAATGTGGAGCCTATATACAGGGGGTACCAGTAGAGTCAATGTGGAGCCTATATACAGGGGGTACCAGTAGAGTCAATGTGGAGCCTATATACAGGGGGTACCGGTATAGAGTTAATGTGGAGCCTATATACAGGGGGTACCGGTATAGAGTTAATGTGGAGCCTATATACAGGGGGTACCAGTAGAGTCAATGTGGAGCCTATATACAGGGGGTACCAGTAGAGTCAATGTGGAGCCTATATACAGGGGGTACCGGTATAGAGTTAATGTGGAGCCTATATACAGGGGGTACCGGTATAGAGTTAATGTGGAGCCTATATACAGGGGGTACCGGTATAGAGTTAATGTGGAGCCTATATACAGGGGGTACCAGTAGAGTCAATGTGGAGGCTATATACAGGGGGTACCGGTATAGAGTTAATGTGGAGCCTATATACAGGGGGTACCGGTATAGAGTTAATGTGGAGCCTATATACAGGGGGTACCAGTAGAGTCAATGTGGAGGCTATATACAGGGGGTACCGGTATAGAGTCAATGTGGAGCCTATATACAGGGGGGTACCAGTAGAGTCAATGTGGAGCCTATATACAGGGGGTACCGGTATAGAGTTAATGTGGAGCCTATATACAGGGGGTACCGGTATAGAGTTAATGTGGAGCCTATATACAGGGGGTACCAGTAGAGTCAATGTGGAGGCTATATACAGGGGGTACCGGTATAGAGTCAATGTGGAGCCTATATACAGGGGGTACCAGTAGAGTTAATGTGGAGCCTATATACAGGGGGGTACCGGTATAGAGTTAATGTGGAGCCTATATACAGGGGGTACCAGTAGAGTCAATGTGGAGGCTATATACAGGGGGTACCGGTATAGAGTCAATGTGGAGCCTATATACAGGGGGTACCAGTAGAGTCAATGTGGAGCCTATATACAGGGGGTACCGGTATAGAGTCAATGTGGAGACTATATACAGGGGGTACCGGTATAGAGTTAATGTGGAGCCTATATACAGGGGGTACCGGTATAGAGTTAATGTGGAGCCTATATACAGGGGGTACCGGTATAGAGTTAATGTGGAGCCTATATACAGGGGGTACCGGTATAGAGTTAATGTGGAGCCTATATACAGGGGGTACCGGTATAGAGTTAATGTGGAGCCTATATACAGGGGGTACCAGTAGAGTCAATGTGGAGACTATATACAGGGGGTACCAGTAGAGTCAATGTGGAGGCTATATACAGGGGGTACCGGTACAGAGTCAATGTGGAGGCTATATACAGGGGGTACCAGTAGAGTCAATGTGGAGACTATATACAGGGGGGTACCAGTAGAGTCAATGTGGAGACTATATACAGGGGGGTACCAGTAGAGTCAATGTGGAGGCTATATACAGGGGGGTACCAGTAGAGTCAATGTGGAGGCTATATACAGGGGGTACCAGTAGAGTCAATGTGGAGGCTATATACAGGGGGGTACCGGTACAGAGTCAATTTGGAGGCTATATACAGGGGGGTACCGGTACAGAGTCAATGTGGAGGCTATATACAGGGTGTTACGGTACAGAGTCAATGTGGAGGCTATATACAGGGGGGTACCAGTAGAGTCAATGTGGAGGCTATATAAAGGGAGTACCAGTAGAGTCAATGTGGAGGCTATATACAGGGGGGTACCAGTAGAGTCAATGTGGAGCCTATATACAGGGGGTACCAGTAGAGTCAATGTGGAGC
The DNA here is from genome assembly GCF_021184085.1 of Oncorhynchus gorbuscha. Lineage (NCBI taxonomy): Eukaryota > Metazoa > Chordata > Actinopteri > Salmoniformes > Salmonidae > Oncorhynchus > Oncorhynchus gorbuscha. The sequence goes on along the minus strand of NC_060177.1, from coordinate 87,416,765 downwards.
CTATATACAGGGGGGTACCAGTAGAGTCAATGTGGAGGCTATATACAGGGGGTACCAGTAGAGTCAATGTGGAGCCTATATACAGGGGGTACCAGTAGAGTCAATATGGAGCCTATATACAGGGGGTACCAGTAGAGTCAATGTGGAGGCTATATACAGGGGGTACCGGTACAGAGTCAATGTGGAGGCTATATACAGGGGGTACCAGTAGAGTCAATGTGGAGCCTATATACAGGGGGTACCAGTAGAGACAATGTGGAGCCTATATACAGGGGGTACCAGTAGAGTCAATGTGGAGCCTATATACAGGGGGTACCAGTAGAGTCAATATGGAGCCTATATACAGGGGGTACCAGTAGAGTCAATGTGGAGGCTATATACAGGGGGTACCGGTATAGAGTCAATGTGGAGCCTATATACAGGGGGTACCAGTAGAGTCAATGTGGAGGCTATATACAGGGGGGTACCGGTATAGAGTCAATGTGGAGCCTATATACAGGGGGTACCAGTAGAGTCAATGTGGAGCCTATATACAGGGGGTACCGGTATAGAGTCAATGTGGAGACTATATACAGGGGGGTACCGGTATAGAGTTAATGTGGAGCCTATATACAGGGGGTACCGGTATAGAGTTAATGTGGAGCCTATATACAGGGGGTACCGGTATAGAGTTAATGTGGAGCCTATATACAGGGGGTACCGGTATAGAGTTAATGTGGAGCCTATATACAGGGGGTACCAGTAGAGTCAATGTGGAGACTATATACAGGGGGTACCAGTAGAGTCAATGTGGAGGCTATATACAGGGGGTACCGGTACAGAGTCAATGTGGAGGCTATATACAGGGGGGTACCAGTAGAGTCAATGTGGAGACTATATACAGGGGGGTACCAGTAGAGTCAATGTGGAGGCTATATACAGGGGGGTACCAGTAGAGTCAATGTGGAGGCTATATACAAGGGGGTACCAGTAGAGTCAATGTGGAGGCTATATACAGGGGGTACCAGTAGAGTCAATGTGGAGGCTATATACAGGGGGGTACCGGTACAGAGTCAATGTGGAGGCTATATACAGGGGGGTACCGGTACAGAGTCAATGTGGAGGCTATATACAGGGTGTTACGGTACAGAGTCAATGTGGAGGCTATATACAGGGGGGTACCAGTAGAGTCAATGTGGAGGCTATATAAAGGGAGTACCAGTAGAGTCAATGTGGAGGCTATATACAGGGGGGTACCAGTAGAGTCAATGTGGAGCCTATATACAGGGGGTACCAGTAGAGTCAATGTGGAGCCTATATACAGGGGGGTACCAGTAGAGTCAATGTGGAGGCTATATACAGGGGGTACCAGTAGAGTCAATGTGGAGCCTATATACAGGGGGTACCAGTAGAGTCAATGTGGAGGCTATATACAGGGGGTACCGGTACAGAGTCAATGTGGAGGCTATATACAGGGGGTACCAGTAGAGTCAATGTGGAGCCTATATACAGGGGGTACCAGTAGAGACAATGTGGAGCCTATATACAGGGGGGTACCAGTAGAGTCAATGTGGAGCCTATATACAGGGGGTACCAGTTGAGTCAATATGGAGCCTATATACAGGGGGGTACCAGTAGAGTCAATGTGGAGGCTATATACAGGGGGGTACCGGTACAGAGTCAATGTGGAGGCTATATACAGGGGGGTACCAGTAGAGTCAATGTGGAGCCTATATACAGGGGGTACCAGTAGAGTCAATGTGGAGCCTATATACAGGGGGTACCAGTAGAGTCAATGTGGAGCCTATATACAGGGGGTACCGGTACAGAGTCAATGTGGAGGCTATATACAGGGGGGTACCGGTACAGAGTCAAGGTGGAGGCTATATACAGGGGGGTACCAGTAGAGTCAATGTGGAGACTATATACAGGGGGGTACCAGTACAGAGTCAATGTGGAGCCTATATACAGGGGGGTACCAGTACAGAGTCAATGTGTGGGGGCACCAGTTAGTCGATGTAATTGAGGTAATATGTACATGTAGGTAGAGTTATTCAAGTGACTATGCATAGATAACAACAGAGTAGCAGCAGCGTAAAAGAGTGGTCTGGGTAGCCCTTTGATTAGCTGTTCAGGAGTCTTATGGCTTAGGGGGTAGAAGCTGTTAAGAAGCCTCTTGGACCTAGACTCCGGTACCGCTTGCTGTGCGGTAGCAGAGAGAACAGTCTTTGACAATTTTTAGGGCCTTCCTCTGACACTGTCTAGTATATTTAGGTCCTGGATGGCAGGCAGCTTGGCCCCAGTGATGTACTGGGCTGTACGCACTACCCTCTGAGATGCCTAGCAGTCGGAGGCCGAGCAGTTGCCATACCAGGCAGTGATGCAACCAGTGATGCAACCAGTCAGGATGCTCTCTATGGTGAAGCTGTAGAACCTTTTGAGGATCTGAGGCCCCATGACAAATCTTTTCAGTCTCCTGAGGGGGTATAGGCGTTGTCGTGCCCTCTTCCTGACTGTCTTGGTGTGTTTGGACCATTCTAGTTTGTTGGTGATGTGGACACCAAGGAACTTGAAGCTCTCAACCTGCTCCACTACAGCCCCGTCCATGAGAACGGGGGGGCGTGCTCGGTCCTCCTTTTCCTGTAGTCCACAATCATCTCCTTTGTCTTGATCACATTGAGGGAGAAGTTGTTGTCCTGGCACCACACGGCCAGATCTCTGACCTCCTCCCTCCTTCCTTCCTTTCATTTCATTTCATGCAATGTCAGGTGATTCGAGAAACCAATTTAGGCCAATAATTATTCTGTATCATAAACTGGATAGTTAGCGTCCTAGATGCTGACTGATTGGCTGAAACAGCATTCCAGCCGTCTGTACAGTATATCTGACATTATACCCCAGGTATGACACAATGCAATGTGTAAATATTATTGTGCTGAAAAAATCTGTTGTATCACAACTGTTTTGCCAAATGCGTCTGTTGTACAACTTGTGTGTGTATTTGGCCAGAGTGTGGCTGCATGTGTTTGCAGACAGCAGGAAGTGTGAGCTCTACAGTCAGGATCCATTGCAAATGGCACCCTATTCCCATAGTGCACTACTTTAGACCAGAGCCCTATGGTACCATATTCCCTACATAGTGCACTACTTTAGACCAGATCCCTATGGCACCATATTCCCTACATAGTGCACTACTTTAGACCAGAGCCCTATCTAGGGAATATGGTGCCATAGGCCTGTGGTCTAAAGTAGTGCACTATATAGGTAATATGGTGCCATAGGCCTCTGGTCTAAAGTAGTGCACTATGTAGGGAATATGGTGCCATAGGGCTCTGGTCTAAAGTAGTGCACTATGTAGGGAATATGGTGCCATAGGCCTCTGGTCTAAAGTAGTGCACTATGTAGGGAATATGGTGCCATAGGGCTCTGGTCTAAAGTAGTGCACTATGTAGGGAATATGGTGCCATAGGGCTCTGGTCTAAAGTAGTGCACTATGTAGGGAATATGGTGCCATAGGGCTCTGGTCTAAAGTAGTGCACTATGTAGGGAATATGGTGCCATAGGGCTCTGGTCTAAAGTAGTGCACTATGTAGGGAATATGGTGCCATAGGCCTCTGGTCTAAAGTAGTGCACTACAATGAGCGTACAAAACATTAGGAACATCTGCTCTTTGCATGACATAGATTGACCAGGTGAATCCAGCTGAAAGCTACGATTCCTTATGGGCAAATGAGGGTGAATGAGCAAAACAAAATATTTAAGTGCCTTTGAACAGGGTATGGTAGTAGGTGGCAGGCGCACTGTTTTCAGTGTGTCAAGAACTACAATGCTGCAGGGTTTTTCATGCGCAACAGTTTCCTGTGTGCATCAAGAATGGTCCACAACACGAAGGACATCCAGCCAACTTGACACAACTGTGGGAAGCATTGGAGTCAACATGGACCAGCATTACTGTGGAACGCTTTCAACACCTTGTAGAGTCCATGCCCTGACGAATTGAGGCTGTTCTGAGGGCAAAGGGGGTTGCAAGTCAACGGTAGGAAGGTGTTCCTAATGTTTTGTACACTCAGTCTATATAGGGAATAGGGTGCGGACGCACCCTGAGAGGCAGCAGGGCTGGTGACGAGGGCTCTCTCTGTAGGGTGGCATTTAAACCTCTTTAAGCGCTTTGCTTTGAGAGCCGGTCCTGGCCTTCAAACTGCCTGAGTACAGAGAGAATGCATGATGACAGCCAACTCAGTGGCAGCCAGGAGAATACAGGAACCATTTCAAACCGTTTGGGCTGGAGAGTGAGTGGGGAACACATCTCGCCGGCAACAAAAGAAAAGAGAAGAAGAATAGTCATTATGTCATTGATGTCAGAAAGACTGTGACGAGCCTGTGAGGTTTTGTTGTTCCGTTTGACAGAGAAACAGAACCTTCGACAACATGGACGACATTTTCATTTTGGAAATTGACCTAAATCATCCATTAGGGATTAGAATTTATAAGAAAAGTAAAAAAATCTTGTAGAGAAAATGTTATAAAATCAGATGTGTCATGTTATATTTGATCAAATATATCAAAATGACATCAGGTTTCTGCAATGTCCTTTAAAGTACATTATAATGAATTTCCTTGAAAATGTAGATAAGCTTTTTTACCCCAATGTTTGCTGTTGATATCAGGATATATTATATATATTTAGAATCAGTCAAGGAGATGGAAAGTCTGAGTATATCTATGTTTTGTGTGTGTGTGTTGTGTGTCTGAGCATGTCTGTGCTGTGTGTTATGTGTATCTGAGATTTTTATTTTATTTTTTAATTCAACTTTATTTAACCAGGTAGGCTAGTTGAGAACAAGTTCTCATTTGCAACTGTGACCTGGTCAAGATAAAGCATAGCAGTGTGAACAGACAACACAGAGTTACACATGGAGTAAACAATTAACAAGTCAATAACACAGTAGAAAAAAAAGAGAGTCTATATACATTGTGTGCAAAAGGCATGAGGAGGTAGGCGAATAATTACAATTTTGCAGATTAACACTGGAGTGATAAATGATCAGATGGTCATGTACAGGTAGAGATATTGGTGTGCAAAAGAGCAGAAAAGTAAATGAATATAAACAGTATGGGGATAAGGTAGGTAAAGTTGGGTGGGCTATTTACCGATAGACTATGTACAGCTGCAGCGATCGGTTAGCTGCTCAGATAGCAGATGTTTGAATTTGGTGAGGGAGCGATTTTTGCAATTCGTTCCAGTCACAGGCAGCAGAGAACTGGAACGAAAGGCAGCCAAATGAGGTGTTGGCTTTAGGGATGATCAGTGAGATACACCTGCTGGAGCACGTGCTACGGGTGGGTGTTGTTATCGTGACCAGTGAACTGAGATAAGGCGGAGCTTTGCCTAGTATGGCCTTGTAGATGACCTGGAGCCAGTGGGTCTGACGACGAATATGTAGCGAGGGCCAGCCGACTAGAGCATACAGGTCGCAGTGGTGGGTGGTATAAGGTGCTTTAGCAACAAAACGGATGGCACTGTGATAAACTGCATCCAGTTTGCTGAGTAGAGTATTGGAAGCTATTTTGTAGATGACATCGCCAAAGTCGAGGATCGGTAGGATAGTCAGTTTTACTAGGGTAAGTTTGGCAGCGTGAGTGAAGGAGGCTTTGTTGCGGAATAGAAAGATGTTTTATATGAGTCTGGAAGGAGAGTTTACAGTCTAGCCAGACACCTAGGTACTTATAGATGTCCACATATTCTAGGTCGGAACCATCCAGGGTGGTGATGCTAGTCGGGCGTGCGGGTGCAGGCAGCGAACGGTTGAAAAGCATGCATTTGGTTTTACTAGCGTTTAAGAGCAGTTGGAGGCCAAGGAAGGAGTGTTGTATGGCATTGAAGCTCGTTTGGAGGTTAGATAGCACAGTGTCCAAGGACGGGCCGGAAGTATACAGAATGGTGTCGTCTGCGTAGAGGTGGATCAGGGAATCGCCCGCAGCAAGAGCAACATCATTGATATATACAGAGAATAGAGTCGGCCCGAGAATTGAACCCTGTGGCACCCCCATAGAGACTGCCAGAGGACCGGACAGCATGCCCTCCGATTTGACACACTGAACTCTGTCTGCAAAGTAGTTGGTGAACCAGGCAAGGCAGTCATCAGAAAAACCGAGGCTACTGAGTCTGCCAATAAGAATATGGGGATTGACAGAGTCGAAAGCCTTGGCAAGGTCGATGAAGACGGCTGCACAGTACTGTCTTTTACCGATGGTGGTTATGATATCGTTTAGTACCTTGAGCGTAGCTGAGGTGCACCTGTGACCGGCTCGGAAACCAGATTGCACAGCGGAGGAGGTACGGTGGGATTCGAGATGGTCAGTGACCTGTTTGTTGACTTGGCTTTCGAAGACCCTAAAAATGCAGGGCAGGATGGATATAGGTCTGTAACAGTTTGGGTCCAGGGTGTCTCCCCCTTTGAAGAGTGGGATGACTGCGGCAGCTTTCCAATCCTTGCGAGGTCAAATCCACCATTTATCATACTTTACAAGTGATATATCAACGTGCAGTTTTCAGAGTGTAAGGCAGGCTGACCTCATTCTACTCAACACCCCCCCCCCCCCCCACAGACACACACACGCGTTTCTGCGTCATTACAGCAGGGCAACGGTGTCACAGTCAGACTAATGTGGCTAGTTCTTACTGTATGTATAGACAATACAAATATTACTTTTTTTTTTAAAGCACTCTGCATGAGTCAACTGAACCCTGGGAGGGGGGGGTGGTCTCCTTTCTTGATGGAGCAGGGTTGAGATGATGTTGTAGGTTACTATACTCTGAGTAAGATTACTTTTGTAAAGGCTTTTTAATTAGGTGATTAACCATCAATTGAACATTTAGAGATACGTTATACATCATTGAAATATTTGAATTAACTGTCATAGTTTGTTGGTTAAAGTTACTGTGCTGCTGTGTGTGACTGTGTGACTGTGTTGCTGTGTTGCTGTGTTGCTGTGTGTGTGTCTCAGTTAGATGAACAAATAGGCAACATTGGTTCTTTAATATGCCTCAATACATCTACTATTAAATCATTTGAAGTAAATGTTTTTTCTACCCCACAATTCAATTCCCCCTCGTTCAAAAGATTGATAGCAAGTGGGGATGTGTGTGTGTGTGTGTGTTTGCTTACCTGTGTGTGTGTGTGTGTGTGTGTGTTTGCTTACCTGTGTGTGTGTGTGTGTGTTTTTGCAGGGTATTTTTTCTTTTGCACATAGGAACGTAGTTATTGTAAACAATATTTTCCATAATAATAATAATATATTTTCCATAACAACCAGGGACTCGAGTAGAAGGCAAACTGACCGTGGTTAGGAGATGAAGTCCCATGTCTACAATTGACTTAACTGTATATATCAGTAATGGTGACTACAGTAATACTTAGAGAAGTGCCAATATCTTGCACTCAGATGTCCCAGGAATGGATGTACACACTTCAGCGTAAGGAACTATTAGTGCACAAAAAAACAGACATGTACAGAATTGAAAGGCAATAAACCTCGCATAGTCTAGTCCAAGTGGCACTGTAGTGAAAACTGCAAACCGTTATCTTTCACTCGTTGACACAGATAGTACTATTTCACATGAATATTTTCTGTCAAAATGAACATTTCTCCCACCTCCTCATCCATCTATGTATGTCTTGTCCAGTTAGAAGTGTTTTACTACATGTCTTTGTTTTCAGTATTAAAGTGTTGAGGTCAATTCAGGAAGTACACTGACATTCCGGAATATAATTCTCTTCAATGCTTTTCAATTTGGAAAATGTCAAATTCGAATTTTGGTTTACTTTATGGTTAGAATTTAAATGGAATTGGCCATAACCCTCTTCGGTATAATTCTGTTTGTTTTGAATACTCACATGTATTCACAGCCTCATCACATGTATTCACAGCCTCATCACATGTATTCACAGCCTCATCACATGTATTCACAGCATCACATGTATTCACAGCATCACATGTATTCACACAGCATCACATGTATTCACAGCATCACATGTATTCACACAGCATCACATGTATTCACAGCATTACCATAAGTTGTTTCAATGAAGGGACTCACCATTAGTTGTATGGCCCTGTTTCCATAAAATGACATTTGATTCTCTTGCTATACCCCTCAAATCACCTGGGATTCTCTTGCTATACCCCTCAAATCAACTGGGATTCTCTTGCCTGTTGTTATACATCCTACTTGAACAGTTGACAATGCACCAAAAGATTCCCACCGAGGAACAAAACTACCGAGGAACAAAGAGACAAGGAGAGTGATAAGATAGAAGTGTGATCTATGAGTGAGAGATCCTTTGAGTGAGAGAAAGGAGGAGGAATAGAGTGGAGAGGGAGAGGCGGAGAGCAGGTGTGACCATTCTGTTGGCTAGCTGGGGAAGAGAAAGATAACCCTGCCACTTTAAAGAGAGAGACAGAGAGAGAGGAAGGGAGGGAGGAGAGACAGAGAGAGCGAGAGAGACAGAGAGAGAGGGGGGGGGGAGACAGAGGAGAGAGACAGAGAGAGAGCGAGAGAGGAGAGAGAGACAGAGAGAGAGAGAGGGAGGAGAGAGGAGAGAGACAGAGAGAGGAGAGAGACAAAGAGAGGAAGGGATGAAAGAGACAGAGAGGGAGGAAGGAGAGAGAGACATAGAGAGGGAGGAAGGAGAGAGAGCAACAGAGGGAGGAGAGAGACAGACACAGAGAGAGAGAGAGAGAGAGAGAGAGACAGACACAGAGAGGAAGAGAGAGCGAGAGGGAGGGAGGGAGGAGAAAAATAGATAGAGGGAGGAGAGACAGAAAGAGCAACAGAGGGAGGAGAGAATGAGTGTGACAGATTGAGAGAATACAGCAAGGAGACTGAAGAGGAGAATGTTGACAGTAGGAGGAGCATTAATAGTGAGGAGACTGAAGAGGAGAATGTTGACAGTAGGAGGAGCATTAATAGTGAGGAGACTGAAGAGGAGAATGTTGACAGCAGGAGGAGCATTAATAGTGAGGAGACTGAAGAGGAGAATGTTGACAGTAGGAGGAGCATTAATAGTGAGGAGACTGAAGAGGAGAATGTTGACAGTAGGAGGAGCATTAATAGTGAGGAGACTGAAGAGGAGAATGTTGACAGTAGGAGGAGCATTAATAGTGAGGAGACTGAAGAGGAGAATGTTGACAGCAGGAGCATTAATAGTGAGGAGACTGAAGAGGAGAATGTTGACAGCAGGAGGAGCATTAATAGTGAGGAGACTGAAGAGGAGAATGTTGACAGCAGGAGGAGCATTAATAGTGAGGAGACTGAAGAGGAGGAGCAGGAGTGTTAATAGTGAGGAGACTGAAGAAGAGAATGTTGACAGCAGGAGGAGCATTAATAGTGAGGAGACTGAAGAGGAGAATGTTGACAGCAGGAGGAGCATTAATAGTGAGGAGACTGAAGAGGAGAATGTTGACAGCAGGAGAATTAATAGTGAGGAGACTGAAGAGGAGAATGTTGACAGCAGGAGGAGTGTTAATAGTGAGGAGACTGAAGAGGAGGAGCAGGAGTGTTAATAGTGAGGAGACTGAAGAAGAGGAGCAGGAGTGTTAATAGTGAGGAGACTGAAGAAGAGGAGCAGGAGTGTTAATAGTGAGGAGACTGAAGAGGAGGAGCAGGAGTGTTAATAGTGAGGAGACTGAAGAGGAGGAGCAGGAGTGTTAATAGTGAGGAGACTGAAGAGGAGGAGCAGGAGTGTTAATAGTGAGGAGACTGAAGAGGAGGAGCAGGAGTGTTAATAGTGAGGAGACTGAAGAGGAGGAGCAGGAGTGTTAATAGTGAGGAGACTGAAGAGGAGGAGCAGGAGTGTTAATAGTGAGGAGACTGAAGAGGAGGAGTGTTAATAGTGAGGAGACTGAAGAGGAGGAGCAGGAGTGTTAATAGTGAGGAGACTGAAGAGGAGGAGCAGGAGTGTTAATAGTGAAGAGACTGAAGAGGAGGAGCAGGAGTGTTAATAGTGAGGAGACTGAAGAGGAGGAGCAGGAGTGTTAATAGTGAGGACTGCTGGTCTCTCAGTGAAGAACACAGGACAGCCAATGAGGACCTCACTGATGGTACAAAACATGGGTCTGAGGTTTAGGTTGTGCACAGGTCAACACTCCCCTTGTCTTTTTGTTGTAGTGAAAACTCACACTGTGTATGTGTGTGTATTAGAGAGAGACGGAGTGTGTATGTGTGTATTAGAGAGACGGAGAGACAGAGTGTGTATGTGTGTATTAGAGAGAGAGACAGAGTGTGTATTAGAGAGAGAGACAAGAGTGTGTATTAGAGAGAGAGACAGAGTGTGTATTAGAGAGAGAGACAGAGTGTGTATTAGAGAGAGAGACAGTGTGTATTAGAGAGACAGAGTGTGTATGTGTGTATTAGAGAGACAGAGTGTGTATTAGAGAGAGAGACAGAGTGTGTATGTGTGTATTAGAGAGAGAGACAGAGTGTGTATTAGAGAGAGAGACAGAGTGTGTATTAGAGAGAGAGACAGAGTGTGTATGTCCCCCTGGCATTATGTCATAACTGTTGAATACTCCAGGTGTTAACTGTCCAAGTCTCCATCGATCTGTGTGACGACTCGACAGTCAGACAGCGTCAGGTCCTGGACACTCAAGGCTGAGGTAATAAAGACGGCCTTTTGAGCAACTCAACATCCTGTCAGCATTGTGCTCAGCCTGTGAAGACAGAAATATGACTGTTTATAGCACGTCCTTCACGGACCAGGACTAACTACTCACCAAGAGTCATACAGAAGTAGTTTACTCAGGGTCAAAGAAAGAGGCGGACCAAGGTCAGATTAGTCTCAAGTGTGTGTGTTAAAATATCACATTTATCAAAAAAGGCTAGCACACAAAAAAGGGATTCAGTTGTGTAAATTCATCTCATTATTTACAGATTTCGATCCGCCTTCAAATCAGCTTTTGTCTCCTCCAGAAACAGGTGCTCATCACTCACAGTGTGTTTGTGTGATAATACGAGTGAGTGTCTCTCATCAGAAATGCTAATGTCGGTTCTCTTCAACATTTTCCAGACTCTCTCGTGTGCATGGCAGTGCACCGCAGGCTGAGGGGCACATGGCTCTGATCTCTGTATAATGACTCTCCTTTAAGTGCCAATCAAGGTGTGTGTTCTGTGTATGAATTCTGTGTCCTAGTGTGTGTTCTGGAGCGTTACAGCCAGGGCAGTGGGGCCTAATTGAGCAGGGTTAACATGATTAAAGCCACAGTGTGTGTGTGTGTGTGTGTGTGATGGAAAGGTGTACTCCTCTGCTGTGATGGGCCACTCCAGACACCTGGTGAGTTAATTAGCTTTCTAGTGAAAACCTTCTGCATATTCATGTCATGTCTCATTTGGAGTGAGCAGTCATGTCTCAAGCTGCATCCCAAACAGCACTCTATTCCCTACGTAGTGCACACTTCCTTTGACCAGGGCCCATTGACGCAGTCAAGAGTAGAACAATCTACCTTAGAAACCACTGTTTTTACGTGTTTGTGCGAGAAATCTGTATCAAATGTTTCAATATTTGTCAAGTCTATTTCTGTGAGAAAAAATATCCAAGGACATAAAAATATAAACAAAACAGAAAGGAATAGGAGAAGGAGAAAACACAAAACAACCAGGTTTCCTTTCGATGAAAATATCACAATTGTAATGGAATTAAACACATTTTATTAATTACATTTGAGTGACAACAGTGAGCAGCGAGAAAATATTTACATGACAACACAGGATGTTTTCCTGGGTGTGTTTATAGCTCATTGGTCGATGCTTTCGTAGACTTCAAATCTGTACTGTACCCCAGCCTCCTCCTGTAGGTCCTGTGGGACTCCTGGGAACCTGAGGAGAGACCGAGAGAGACACAACCACTCAAATCTATCCTCAATGCTCCACTCAAATCTATCCTCAATGCTCCACTCAACCACACAACAACAAGGACCATGAATTTGGCTCTTCACTGAAACCAGGCTGGCCAATTTCAATTCTTTAGGGCCATCGTAATCTTGGTCAATATGGTACTTTACACCATAACAACACCATCTTGTGGGTTTGTCTCCGTTAAATTTGTATTAGATAACATTCACGAGAAGAGAGTTGACCCCACGAAGACAAAAACATTTATCATTGAGTTGAGATATGGTTTAATCTGACCCCAATGATTTAATCTGACCCCCATGGTTTAATCTGACCCCATGGTTTAATCTGACCCCATGGTTTAATCTGACCCCATGGTTTAATCTGACCCCATGGTTTAATCTGACCCCATGGTTTAATCTGACCCCAATGATTTAATCTGACCTCCCCATGGTTTAATCTGACCCCCATGGTTTAATCTGACCCCATGGTTTAATCTGACCCCCCCATGGTTTAATCTGACCCCCCCATGGTTTAATCTGACCCCCATGGTTTAATCTGACCCCCATGGTTTAATCTGACCCCATGGTTTAATCTGACCCCATGGTTTAATCTGACCTCCCCATGGTTTAATCTGACCCCCATGGTTTAATCTGACCACCATGGTTTAATCTGACCTCCCCATGGTTTAATCTGACCTCCATGGTTTCATCTGTTGTGTCTGTTATAAAAACCTCAGAACGTGACTTGAAATGGGCCTATTCACTGCAGATGTACCTTAGCATACCCCCCCTCCTTTTAACGAAAGATCTTGCATTTTTAAAAACATTTTAAAATACCTTTTTAACTGTGTTTTTACTTGAGGTTTTGTGGACTCGACACTAATTGATGTGCTCTCTGACACCTGGAGCTGCATGGCAAATGGTCTGGGAACAAAGAACCAAGAGCTACGGACCAGTGTCATTCCCCATCTGAATGGCCAATATGTCCCTCTCTGTTACAGTAAATCAAATCTAATGTCATTGGTCACATACACATGGTTAGCAATGTTAATGCGAGTGTAGCGAAATGCTTGTTCTTCTAGTTCCGACAATGCAGTAATAACCAACAAGTAATCTGACAAATTCACAACAACTACCTTATACACACACAAGTGTAAAGTAATGAATAAGAATATGTACATATAAATATATGGATGAGTGATGGCTGAACGGTATAGGCAAGAAGCAGTAGATGGTATAGAGTACAGAATACACATGAGATGAGTAATGTATGGTATGTAAACATTATTAAAGTGTTGTTATTTAAAGTGACACCTTTATTAAGTCAGTTTACTTAAGAGTTAGTGATGGCGGTTTAACAGTCTGATGGCCTTGAGATAGAAGCTGTTTTTCAGTCTCTCGGTCCCTGCTTTGATGCACCTGTACTGACCTCGCCTTCTGGATGATAGCGGGGTGAACAGGCAGTGGCTCGGGTGGTTTTTGTCCTTGATTATCTTTTTGGCCAGAGAATTTTGTTTTTCATGGTCAGTCCTTCAGAGGCCTTTTGGTAAATTCCAAGTGGGCTGTCATGTGCTTTTTACTGAAGAGTAGCTTCCGTCTACCATAAAGGCCTGATTGGTGGAGTGCTCCAGAGATGGTTGTCCTTCTGGAAGGTTCTTCTATGTCCACAGAGGACTCTGGAGCTCTATCAGAGTGACCATTGGGTTCTTGTTCACCTCCCTGACCAACGCTCTTCTCCCCCAATTGCTCAGTTTGGCTGGGCGGCCAGGTTTAGGAAGATAATTTGTGGTTCCAAACTTCTTCAAATTAAGAATGGAGGCCACTGTGTTCTTGGGGACATTCAATGCTGCAGAATGTTTTGATACCCTTCCCCAGATCTGTGCCTCGACACAATCCTGTCTCGGAGCTCTACGGACAATTCCTGCGACCTCATGGCTTGGTTTTTGCTCTGACATGCACTGTCAACTGTGGGACCTTATATAGACAGGTGTGTTCCTTTCCAAATCATGTCCTTCTGGTCCTTCTGTAGCTCAGTTGGTAGAGCATGGCGCTTGTAACGCCAGGGTAGTGGGTTCGATCCCCGGGACCACCCATACGTAGAATGCTTTGGATAAAAGCGTCTGCTAAATGGCATATATTATTATATTATTATGTCCCAGTCAGCTGAATTCACCACAGGTGGACTCCAATCAACTTGTAGAAACATCTCAAAGATTGATCAATGGAAACAGGATGCCCAATTTTGAGTTGCATAGCAAAGGGTCGGAATATTTATGTAAATAAGGTATTTTTTAATTTTTTATGTTGTATTCATTTGCAAACATTTCTAAAAACCTGTTTTCGCTTTGTCATTATGAGGTATTGTGTGTAGATTGATGAAGATGTTTAATTGAATCTATTTTAGAATAAGGCTGTAACGTAACAGAAAGGGGTCTTGAATACTTTCTGAATGCCCTGTATGTCTGTATATGAATGAGCGATACTCACTCCGGCAGTAGGCGGTATTTGTCTTGGTTGATTTCAGGCAGGAAGGTGTCACTCTTAAACTGCTGCAGGATCCGTGTCACAAACAGCCTCCTGCTCCCCTGACTCTCCATCATCTCCTGGGGAACCAGACAACAAATATATACACTGAATGTATAAGTTTGGGATTTTAAGACAGAGACCCACATTTTGTCAATCATTTCAGAGTAGGAGTACTGATCTTAGATCTGTTTGCCCTTTAGAACAAAATTAATCAGATTATTAAAGAGGGGGAAGACCTGATCTTAGATCAGTTTGCCCTCTAGAACATAATGTATCAGATTATTAAGGAGGGGGAGACCTGATCTAAGATCAGTTTGCCCTTTAGAAAAAAATGAATCAGATTATTAAAGAGGGGGAAGACCTGATCTAAGATCAGTTTGCCCTTTAGAACATAATGAATCAGATTATTAAAGAGGGGGAGACCTGATCTAAGATCAGCACTCCAACTCTTGACAAATAGACCCAAGACGTTATTTTCTACTAATATGCCCCATTGTAGATCGACCCAGACAGTCTGTGTGTGTGTTCATAACAAGGTTGTGGTTAAATGGAAAATAGTCAAGGTCTTAAAGTCCCAAATTGAACCTTTAAAGAGTTAACCCTTTAGATTGAGATATGAGGTGGAGAGTGTGTGTGTGTGTGGAGAAGTGAAGAGAGTTCGAGAGCGTGTGCTGTATTGTCAAAAGCATCCTTGAGCGATGGGGTCTCCATGACAACCTACCGACTGCCGAGGGAAAGAAAGGTATGAGGGACGCTGTGTGTGTGTGTGTGTATGGAGATTGAAACTTTTCTACTTTCAATTTCTTTCAGATTAGCAGACAAATAGCACAATTGAAAAGTCTCTCAGTGTTTTTGACAGCGGAGAATGCAGTTGAGACCTTGGAGAATGCACCAAGGTCGTCAATGATGTCTGTTTCTGAGGTAAAATATGTTTAGAGCAGTAATGAAGTTCCCACTCTAGTAAACAGTTTCAAAAACGCCCACTCACTCAAAACCCATTTCTCTACAAGTCTGTCTTTATGACCACATCCCTCTACACAAATTCCCATCTGGCCATGTCTCAGAGACTATTGACCCATTCCAAATGGATCCTATCCAATCCTCCACATGAAGGACCAATGGCGAAGGCCTGCGTATTTCTTACCTCATACAGAGAGCTGCCACCGATCACCCAGACCTGGTCGACCCGTTCTGCCATCTCAGCCGTGTCCAGCAGGCGGAGTGCTGAGCAGAAGTCTGACGCCAGCTGGTGAGCCCCGGCTGGAGGCTCTCTGACATTCACACAACACGCTAGTAATGTTAGGGCTACACAGGAGTAATGTTAGGACAACATAGTAGCAATGTTAGGACAACACAGTAGTAATGTTAGGACAACAGTTAGGGCAACACAGTAGTAATGTTAGGACAACACGCTAGTAATGTTAGGACAACAGTTAGGGCTACACAGGAGTAATGTTAGGACAACATAGTAGCAATGTTAGGACAACACAGTAGTAATGTTAGGACAACAGTTAGGGCAACACAGTAGTAATGTTAGGACAACACGCTAGTAATGTTAGGGCTACACAGGTAGTAATGTTAGGACAACACAGTAGTAATGTTAGGACAACACAGTAGTAATGTTAGGACTACAGTTAGGACAACACGGTAGTAATGTTAGGACAACAGTTAGGGCAACACGGTAGTAATGTTAGGACAACACGGTAGTAATGTTAGGACAACACAGTAGTAATGTTAGGACAACAGTTAGGACAACACGGTAGTAATGTTAGGACAACACGGTAGTAATGTTAGGACAACACAATAGTAATGTTAGGACAACAGTTAGGGCAACACAGTAGTAATGTTAGGACAACACAGTAGTAATGTTAGGACAACACGGTAGTAATGTTAGGACAACACGGTAGTAATGTTAGGACAACACGGTAGTAATGTTAGGACAACACAGTAGTAATGTTAGGACAACACAGTAGTAATGTTAGGACAACACGGTAGTAATGTTAGGGCAACACGGTAGTAATGTTAGGGCAACACGGTAGTAATGTTAGGACAACACGGTAGTAATGTTTGGACAACAGTTAGGACAACACGGTAGTAATGTTAGGACAACAGTTAGGACAACACGGTAGTAATGTTAGGACAACATGGTAGTAATGTTAGGACAACAGTTAGGGCAACACGGTAGTAATGTTAGGACAACATGGTAGTAATGTTAGGACAACAGTTAGGGCAACACGGTAGTAATGTTAGGACAACAGTTAGGACAACACGGTAGTAATGTTTGGACAACAGTTAGGACAACACGGTAGTAATGTTAGGACAACAGTTAGGGCAACACGGTAGTAATGTTAGGACAACACGGTAGTAATGTTAGGACAACACAGTAGTAATGTTAGGACAACAGTTAGGACAACACGGTAGTAATGTTAGGACAACACGGTAGTAATGTTTGGACAACAGTTAGGGCAACACGGTAGTAATGTTAGGACAACACGGTAGTAATGTTTGGACAACAGTTAGGGCAACACGGTAGTAATGTTAGGACAACATGGTAGTAACAATGTGTTTGGTTCATAGTATTTAATGACTTCAGTATTACATTGTCCCTTATGACACAGAGGAAGAGAACCTTCCCTATATTACCCTCATTTCTCTTGCAGGTACAGATAACACAGGATGATGAACATTGTATAGAAATGAGTAGCTGGTCAGTGGCTGTCATTACAGATGTCTTCCATGCCTCTTACTTAAGTTCTCTGCTGAGAACGATGTTGATCCTGTTCTTGAGTGGCCGGTTCCGCTCTGGAATGGAGAACCATGTCTTCCGCCCCATGATGACAGCATTCTGTTTACCTAACCAATCCCAGACAGAGATGACAACATTCTGTTTATTTAACCAATCCCAGACAGAGATGACAACATTCTGTTTATTTCACCAATCCCAGACATAGATGACAACATTATGTTTACCAAACCAACCAGACAGAGATGACAGCATTCTGTTTACCTAACCAATCCCAGACAGATGACAACATTCTGTTTACCTAACCAATCAGACAGAGATGACAGCATTATGTTTACCTAACCAATCCCAGACAGAGATGACAACATTCTGTTTATTTAACC
The DNA here is from genome assembly GCF_021184085.1 of Oncorhynchus gorbuscha. Classification (NCBI taxonomy): domain Eukaryota; kingdom Metazoa; phylum Chordata; class Actinopteri; order Salmoniformes; family Salmonidae; genus Oncorhynchus; species Oncorhynchus gorbuscha. The sequence continues at coordinate 87,399,242 of NC_060177.1, read as the reverse complement.
AATCCCAGACAGAGATGTCAACATTCTGTTTACCTAACCAATCCCAGACAGAGATGACAGCATTGTTTACCTAACCAATCACAGAGATGACAACATTATGTTTACCGAACCAATCCCAGACAGATATGACAACATTATGTTTACCTAACCAATCCCAGACAGAGATGACAACATTCTGTTTACCTAACCAATCCCAGACAGAGATGACAACATTCTGTTTATTTAACCAATCCCAGACAGAGATGACAACATTCTGTTTATTTAACCAATCCCAGACAGAGATGACAACATTCTGTTTATTTAACCAATCCCAGACAGAGATGACAACATTCTGTTTATTTAACCAATCCCAGACAGAGATGACAACATTCTGTTTATTTAACCAATCCCAGACAGAGATGACATTGTTTATTTAACCAATCCCAGAGATGACAACATTATGTTTACCAAACCAATCCCAGACAGAGATGACAAAATTATGTTTATTTAACCAATCCCAGACAGAGATGACAACATTCTGTTTATTTAACCAATCCCAGACAGAGATGACAGCATTCTGTTTATTTAACCAATCCCAGACAGAGATGACATTGTTTATTTAACAGAGATGTCAATCCCAATCCCAGACAGACATGACAACATTCTGTTTATTTAACCCCCAGACAGAGATGACAAGAATTTAACTCCCAGACAGAGATGACCTACACTGCCCTGAGACAATCAGCTGAGATGTCAACATTCTGTTTATTTAACCAATCCCAGGAGGCCATGTCTCTCAGGGTCCTACACAGCCCTGAGACATGGCTGAGGCCTGCTATCATGTCATGTCTCAGGGTCCTACACAGCCCTGAGACATGGCTGAGGCCTGCTATGATGTCTATGGAGGCCATGTCTCAGGGTCCTACACAGCCCTGAGACATGGCTGAGGCCTGCTATGATATCTATGGAGGTCATGTCTCAGGGTCCTACACAGCCCTGAGACATGGCTGAGGCCTGCTATGATATCTATGGAGGTCATGTCTCAGGGTCCTACACAGCCCTGAGACATGGCTGAGGCCTGCTATGATATCTATGGAGGTCATGTCTCAGGGTCCTACACAGCCCTGAGACATGGCTGAGGCCTGCTATGATATCTATGGAGGCCATGTCTCAGGGTCCTACACAGCCCTGAGACATGGCTGAGGCCTGCTATGATATCTATGGAGGCCATGTCTCAGGGTCCTACACAGCCCTGAGACATGGCTGAGGCCTGCTATGATATCTATGGAGGTCATGTCTCAGGGTCCTACACAGCCCTGAGACATGGCTGAGGCCTGCTATGATGTCTATGGAGGTCATGTCTCAGGGTCCTACACAGCCCTGAGACATGGCTGAGGCCTGCTATGGTGTCTATGGAGGTCATGTCTCAGGGCTGGGCCAGACCTACAGTCAAGCACAGGACTGTTTGATTCGAGAACTGAAGGGCCAAAGTACTTCTTGTTTTCATCCTCATTCTAATCTAGGACTGTTTCAGACCTGGGGCACTCGGTGGGAGCAATTAACTACCAGGTAGAAAGAAAAACCAGAAGTGTTTTGGCACCACAAGGACTGGAATATAGTGAGGGAAAAATCAAGAAAAGGACAGGGGAATGACATTTGACGATGACAGGACATGTGATACAGGTGCTCAGGTCATGTGACGAGCGAGGAGTGAGATGTTATATCAAGTTTGCAGATGACACTGGTGGTAGGCTTGATTACCAACAACGAGGGAGGAGTGAGATGTTATATCAAGTTTGCAGATGACACTAGTGGTAGGCTTGATTACCAACAACGAGGGAGGAGTGAGATGTTATATCAAGTTTGCAGATGACACTGGTGGTAGGCTTGATTACCAACAACGAGGGAGGAGTGAGATGTTATATCAAGTTTGCAGATGACACTGGTGGTAGGCTTGATTACCAACAACGAGGGAGGAGTGAGATGTTATATCAAGTTTGCAGATGACACTGGTGGTAGGCTTGATTACCAACAACGAGGGAGGAGTGAGATGTTATATCAAGTTTGCAGATGACACTAGTGGTAGGCTTGATTACCAACAACGAGGGAGGAGTGAGATGTTATATCAAGTTTGCAGATGACACTGGTGGTAGGCTTGATTACCAACAACGAGGAGGAGTGAGATGTTATATCAAGTTTGCAGATGACACTGGTGGTAGGCTTGATTACCAACAACGAGGGGAGGAGTGAGATGTTATATCAAGTTTGCAGATGACACTGGTGGTAGGCTTGATTACCAACAACGAGGGAGGAGTGAGATGTTATATCAAGTTTGCAGATGACACTGGTGGTAGGCTTGATTACCAACAACGAGGGAGGAGGTCCATTGGAGTGTGGCGTCAGGAAAATAACATCTCACTCAACGTCAACTAATTAAAAGAAGATGATCGTGGACTTCAGGAAACAGCAGAGGGAGCACCCCCCCTATCCACATCGACGGGACAGTAGTGGAGAAGGTGGAAAGTTTTAAGTTCCTCGGCGTACACATCACAGACAAACTGAAATGGTCCACCCACACAGATAGCGTGGTGAAGAAGGCGCAGCAGCGCCTCTTCAACCTCAGGAGGCTGAAAAAATGTGGCTTGTCACCAAAAACACTCGCAAACTTTTACAGATGCACAATCGAGAGCATCCTGTCGGGCTGTATCACCGCCTGGTACGGCAACTGCTCCGCCCACAACCGTAAGGCTCTCCAGAGGGTAGTGAGGTCTGCACAACGCATCACCGGGAGCAAAATACCTGCCCTCCAGGACACCTACACCACCCGATGTCACAGGAAGGACAAAACGATCATCAAGGACAACAACCACCCGAGCCACTGCCTGTTCACCCCGCTATCATCCAGAGGGCGAGGTCGGTACAAGTGCATCAAAGCAGGGACCGAGAGACTGAAAAACAGCTTCTATCTCAAGGCCATCAGACTGTTAAACAGCCACCACTAACATTGAGTGGCTGCTGCCAACATACTGACTCAACTCCAGCCAAGGTAGTTGTTGTGAAATTGTTAGATTACTTATTAGATATTGCTGCACGGTTGGAACTAGAAGCACAAGCATTTTGCTACACTCGCATTAACATCTGCTAACCATGTGTATGTGACCAATAAAATGAGGTTTATATACGGTAGATGCTCCTGACTTTGGACTCAGTACTGTAGTGAGGGTATGTACCGGTAAATTCATTTGGATCATGACAGTGTTTTTACATATTTCTTTACTAAGGAGCAACTCCACCACTTTTGAACCTAATTTTCATTGTGATGAGCACAATACCAGTGTCTACATATGTGAAAACGTTGCATTTTTGTAGACAATAAATATAAAAGTTTAAAAAGTTACACCGATTACATCATCAAAAACAATAACATTTTAAAAACTGTGATTTTCAAACTGAGATTCGTGGTGACGTGGGGAGCTAGAAAACACTCTCCTTTGGGCTAGAAAATTGTTGCTGGTTTTGAAAATCACAATAAAAAAAAAAAGACTTTTAATCCTACCACTTTAAACAATGTGATTTCATTATTCAGAGGCATTTTTATGTAACACATTTTAGCCACTTTAAAAGGACCTTTCTTCTTATGTTTTTAACCATCACTCATTCATATATCCTTATGATCATCCCCTTAGAAAGACAGGTTTTTTTGTTGGTTAGATTACTTGGGTTATCACTGCATTGAACTAGAATTTCGCTACACTCGCATTAACATCTGCTAACCATGTTAAAAATAAAATTTGATTTGATTTGATTTAAAAAAAAAAGACTTTTAATCCTACCCTGGAATGTCCTTTAAAAGAATATTTGCGAGACTCATGATACTTTGCACATGGTGCTATACTGTTACCTAGTGGCCATTAATAATACAGTTTAATGTTGACAACTGTCACAGTGTTTACAACTGAATCAGCCAATGTCTGTATCTGTGTTTGGATTAAGCTCATGTGATTTACACCGCATTGGTAAAAAATACAAATAATAATATGTAATAACCTGAACCAGCACTTTTACCCCCACCGCACATACCCAGCTCTGACTCTACTGATAAAGCTACTTTATTGACGAAAAATATATATTTTTTATACCTTTGATATGTGGTAGTCCCACATAGCTACGGTATCTGAAGATGAATGCACTAACTGGAAGTCACTCTGGACAAGACCATCTGCTAAAATAAATAACATGTCGTCAAATGTGAAATATTTGGAAACTGACTTTACCTTCCACCGAAGACGTCATTGTCATCTTCTGGAAATACTTAAATTCATTACTGTAAAAGAAGTCAACGTCATTATTATTGTTTGTGAGACAAAGGGAGAAAAACAACAGTCCAGCAAGAATGTAGAAAAAAAAAACTGTGAAGTCAATTGTATGGGGTTTAACTACAGAAATGATTGATTTAAGTTATATGCCATGATGTTGTTAATTAATAACTTAAGTCTTGTGCAAAAACCCCTGGCCTTTGGATCCTCGACGTTGTGCATCATCTGCAGCTGACTCTTCTGATTTCCTGCTAGATTTCTGTACCACACATCAATCGACCAAATATTTGCCATTTCAACACTGTTGTTAGCTTTCCATTCGTTGCCAGCTAGTTGAAACAGATATGATGTGTGTATATAGGCTATTGTTGTAGATGGCTTAGCCAGCAGTTAAAGCTAAATGAATGAGGCTAACGACGTTAGCTAAATGGCTATGTAGGCTAACGTTACTTACTTGAGTCTCTTCGGGTGCCAAGGTAGATTCCCGTTATTTCCAATCCCCATATCAGGACAAACAGCCACAATGCAGTTCAGCACACGAGACATTTTCACTTGACGAAAAAAGTGCAATGATTTTAGCTCAACCAAAATGAAGATATTCAGTACCTACTAGGAAGCCAACTGTGGACTACTGTACAGTTCCCGCCAATATAGATACATATTTAACCGGATATGATAACGTATTGTGTGGCCAAAGATTTGTTATAACTAAACCCAGATAGACCACAGCCTGTCGTTTCCAATGGAAACAAATGAGCCATAGTGGGCAGAACCAAGCACGGGTTAGCAATATCCTATTGGCCTGTTCTAGCATATATCTGCATATTTCAGTTTCAGAACGCCTACTCCATGAAGTGCGCGTGTGCAATAACTACATTTTGTCGTTGCCCTCCTTCTAAACAACGTGATGTTTTACAACTTTGGTAAAGGGTAAAATATACAAAACTTAGTACACTCTGGTCGTAGCAGATTTTAGTTTTGGGAACAAAAAACTGTATTGAGATCAAATGTTTAATCGATGAGAAAAATTACAGAATGTTGGTCAAAAACCATCTCCTTCAATCTTCTCCCATTGCCGGCCAGTGGACTTCCTCTCACTACCATTTTTGGTGTTGAGTGGAAACGCCAAGCCGCTGCGTCACAAATCCAGTGAAATATCGGTTTCATTGTTCTATCTGTGGTATGGCCCAACTCTTCTTCGAGGCAGTACATTTCTCAAATATTAGCCACTGCCCTCTATAGGTAATTTTTGGAACATACTATACTGCATATGTCAATGTGTAGATAACAAGGGGAAATCTAAATTACAGTGGAGAGAAGAAATGTTGGGCCGAGAAACTCTCTCTCTCTCTCTCTCTCTCTCTCTCTCTCTCTCTCTCTCTCTCTCTCTCTCTCTCTCTCTCTCTCTCTCTCTCTCTCTCATGGGAAACATATGTTTACAATGCCAATGCAAGTGACGTAGATAATAAACAAAAGTGAAATAAACCATAACAATTGTACCATAACACTGAAAGATAAGATGGGTATGATGGGGTGGATGGGTTAGGGGCAGGTGAGAGGTGGGGGTAGGTTAGGGGCAGGTGAGAGGGTGAGGGATGGGTAGGTTAGGGGCAGGTGAGAGGTGAGGAGAGGGTGAGGGGTGGGTGGGTTAGGGGCTGGTGAGAGGTGAGGAGAGGGTGAGGGGTGGGTGGGTTAGGGGCAGGTGAGAGGTGAGGAGAGGGGTGGGTCTGTTAGGGGCAGGTGAGACGTGTAGGCTACTGGCGTCCTTTCCAGGGGGTGTACGTGTAGGCTACTGGCGTCCTGTCCAGGAGGTGTACTTGAACATCAAGCTGCCTCAGTCACTTTACAAAGACAGGAAATGGGCTCCTGCCTCTATGGGCTGGTCTGTCTCAGACAAGACTTAATTTACAAGGCTTAATTTACTTACTATGAGAGGACATGTGCTTTGGCCTGTGATAATCCCATAATCACCCTCAATATAGTATCGTTGCTTGGCCCCTGTCACCCACCTGTTTGAGGAAAGCCTTTTCTCACAGTCATACCCTAACCTACCTTTCATTATGTAATGAGACCATCTCTGTTAAAACCGGGCTTCATCCCAAATTCCATTTGGCACACGACAAAGATTTCAGTTCAAATCCCTGTTTGCCATGTAGTATAGGGCGTTGCCATCTCATAGCCAGCACCGTGGAGACTCATTGGCTGAGACGATGCTTGAGAACTGACCATATGTATGTTGCTATCACCTTTAGAGTGGAGGGGGCTGAAGGGACTGTACAGTATGTTATATTTACAGGGGTAGAATGCACAACATTCAGAGGCTACAAGGATGAGGTAAAGGACAGCCAATCCATATTTCTATCTCTTAGGATCCTTGCCCTGCGCCTTGTACACTTAGACCAGGTGGGGTTTGTACCAGGTGGGGTTTGTACCAGGTGGCCTATCCTCCAACAACACGAGGATACTTTTTCCATGTTAAGTCAAGGGGCTAGCTCTCTCCAGTATCCAGAAGTAGCAGTATTGCTGGATGCAGAGAAAGCTTTTGATAGAATGGAATTGGCCTTGTGTTTTATACTCTCTCTAAATTGAGCCTGCTATTATGCAGTGGATCAGGGCACTCTATCATGAACCTATTGCTTCACTTGAAACGAATGGCAGACTGTAACATCTGCCACTTTCAGCTTCTCCGTTCTACAAGGCAGGGCTGCCGGGCCTCACCATGTATGTTCATTTTGCCACTAGACCCCCTTGACTGTATCACTTGGAGTGGTCATGACTTCAAAACCAGCCTATACAGTGATGATATCTTAGTAACACTGAGAGGTCATGACTTCAAAACCAGCCTATAGGGTGATGATATTCTTAGTAACACTGAGCGGTCATGACTTCAAAACCAGCCTATAGGGTGATGATATTCTTAGTAACACTGAGCGGTCATGACTTCAAAACTAGCCTATAGGGTGATGATATTCTTAGTAACACTGAGAGGTCATGACTTCAAAACCAGCCTATAGGGTGATGATATTCTTAGTAACACTGTGAAATCCCAGCTGTTCGATAACAATAGTGGCCAATGTTCTGGATATAAAGTGAATTGGACTACGAGGGAGGCTATTTCTCTGAACCACCACAGCTTTCCCACCTTCGTACTGCTCCCTTCATATGGAAACCACAAGCTATAAATACCCAGGGAGAGATATCAGGTCATCTATCAATAATATATTTCATCTTAATGGACCAGGTCTCCTAAAAGCCATCAGGGCTGACATTAAGAGATGGACAGTTCTGCCTTTATCACTATGAGGACAAGCCGAGGTGATAACGATGAACATAAACCCTAGACTATAATTTCTTATGTCATCTATACCACTTCAGTTCCCTCAGGTTTAAAGATACTGTATAGCTAGTTTATTTTCTCGTCTTCTTGTGGAAAGATAAGAAACCAATATTTAACCATAAACACTGGCCATGTCAAGAAGCATGTGTTGATTAGGTGTTCCTGATGTTGACTTGTATTAATGGTCTTATAATGCCAGATACTCAATGTCATAGGGCTTTACAAAAAGGGGGGGGGGATAGTATGAACCCGAAGTAGATAGAAGAAAGAGCATTGTAACAGAACATACACATTTGATCTCTATATCATCATTATGGTTCCACTGTAAGACTGATCTTCAAGAAAACTGCAGAAAAAAAGATCCGGTAAACCTCGAAGCACACGGTAATCTCTACCTCTACCTCTACCTCTACCTCTACAGTTGGTAGAGCATGGCGCTTGTAACGCCAGGGTAGTGGGTTCGATTCCCGGGACCACCCATATGTAGAATGTATGCACACATGACTGTAAGTCGCTTTGGATAAAAGCGTCTGCTAAATGGCATATATTATTATTATTATTATTACTCTACCTCTACCTCTACCTCTACCTCTCTACCTCTACCTCTACCTCTACCTCTACCTTTCCCACTCGCGTAGCTCCCAAACTGAGCAGAGATCGCTGCTGAGCAGAGAGAGCACTGAGCAGAGACCGCTGCTGAGCAGAGAGAGCACTGAGCAGAGAGAGCACTGAGCAGAGACCGCTGCTGAGCAGAGAGAGCACTGAGCAGAGACCGCTGCTGAGCAGAGAGAGCACTGAGCAGAGATCGCAGTTGCACTTGGCCAAATCAATTCCAGTAATTAATGAAAGATTTAAACATTTACGTCGACACCCACCGTTAGCAGGTCCACGACCCATACTTTAATAAACGCTGCCCTAGAGCCTCTACAGTAGACCCTGTACTACTCCTACACCCTAGAGTCACTACAGTAGACCCTGTACTACTCCTACACCCAAGAGTCTCTACAGTAGACCCTGTACTACTCTTACACCCTAGAGTCTCTACAGTAGACCCTGTACTACTCCTACACCCTAGAGCCCCCTACAGTAGGCCCTGTACTACTCCTACACTCTAGATCCTCTACACTGGACCCTGTACTACTCCTACACCCTAGAGCCTCTACAGTAGACCCTGTACTACTCCTACACCCCAGAACCTCTACAGTAGACCCTGTACTACTCCTACACCCTCTTTAGTAAACCATTTACTACTCCTACAAGAGCCTCTATAGACCCTGTACTACTCCTACACCCTAGAGTCTCTACAGTAGACCCTGTACTACTCCTACACCCTAGAGCCTCTACAGTAGACCCTGTACTACTCCTACACCCTAGAGCCTCTACAGTAGACCCTGTACTACTCTTACACCCTAGAGTCTCTACAGTAGACCCTGTACTACTCCTACACCCAAGAGTCTCTACAGTAGACCCTGTACTCCTCTTACACCCTAGAGTCTCTACAGTAGACCCTGTACTACTCCTACACCCTAGAGCCCCCTACAGTAGACCCTGTACTGTCCTACACTCTAGATCCTCTACACTGGACCCTGTACTACTCCTACACCCTCTTTAGTAAACCATTTACTACTAGAGCCTCTTCAGTAGACCCTGTACTACTCCTACACCCTAGAGTCTCTACAGTAGACCCTGTACTACTCCTACACCCTAGAGCCTCTACAGTAGACCCTGTACTACTCCTACACCTAGAGCCTCTACAGTAGACCCTGTACTACTCTTACACCCTAGAGTCTCTACAGTAGACCCTGCACTACTCCTACACCCTAGAGCCTCTACAGTAGACCCTGTACTACTCCTACAACCCAGAGTATCTACAGTAGAACCTGTACTACTCCTACACCCCAGAGCCTCTACAGTAGACCCTGTACTACTCTTACACCCTAGAGTCTCTACAGTAGACCCTGTACTACTCCTACACCCTAGAGCCTCTACAGTAGACCCTGTACTACTCCTACACCCTAGAGCCTCTACAGTAGACCCTGTACTACTCTTACACCCTAGAGTCTCTACAGTAGACCCTGCACTACTCCTACACCCTAGAGCCTCTACAGTAGACCCTGTACTACTCCTACAACCCAGAGTATCTACAGTAGAACCTGTACTACTCCTACACCCTAGAGCCTCTACAGTAGACCCTGTACTACTCCTACACCCTAGAGCCTCTACAGTAGACCCTGTACTACTCCTACACCCCAGCTACAGTAGACCCTTTACTACTCCTACACCCTAGAGTCTCTACAGTAGACCCTGTACTACTCCTACACCCTAGAGCCTCTACAGTAGACCCTGTACTACTCTTACACCCTAGAGTCTCTACAGTAGACCCTGTACTACTCCTACACCTAGAGCACAGTAGACCCTGTACTACTCCTACACCCTAGAGCCTCTACAGTAGACCCTGTACTACTCCTACACCCTAGAGCCTCTACAGTAGACCCTGTACTACTCCTACACCCAAGAGTCTCTACAGTAGACCCTGTACTACTCTTACACCCTAGAGTCTCTACAGTAGACCCTGTACTACTCCTACACCCTAGAGCCCCCTACAGTAGACCCTGTACTACTCCTACACTCTAGATCCTCTACACTGGACCCTGTACTACTCCTACACCCTCTTTAGTAAACCATTTACTACTCCTACACCCTAGAGCCTCTACAGTAGACCCTGTACTACTCCTACACCCTAGAGTCTCTACAGTAGACCCTGTACTACTCCTACACCCTAGAGCCTCTACAGTAGACCCTGTACTACTCCTACACCCTAGAGCCTCTACAGTAGACCCTGTACTACTCTTACACCCTAGAGTCTCTACAGTAGACCCTGCACTACTCCTACACCCTAGAGCCTCTACAGTAGACCCTGTACTACTCCTACAACCCAGAGTATCTACAGTAGAACCTGTACTACTCCTACACCCCAGAGCCTCTACAGTAGACCCTGTACTACTCTTACACCCTAGAGTCTCTACAGTAGACCCTGTACTACTCCTACACCCTAGAGCCTCTACAGTAGACCCTGTACTACTCCTACACCCTAGAGCCTCTACAGTAGACCCTGTACTACTCTTACACCCTAGAGTCTCTACAGTAGACCCTGCACTACTCCTACACCCTAGAGCCTCTACAGTAGACCCTGTACTACTCCTACAACCCAGAGTCTCTACAGTAGAACCTGTACTACTCCTACACCCTAGAGCCTCTACAGTAGACCCTGTACTACTCCTACACCCTAGAGCCTCTACAGTAGACCCTGTACTACTCCTACACCCCAGAGTATCTACAGTAGACCCTTTACTACTCCTACACCCTAGAGTCTCTACAGTAGACCCTGTACTACTCCTACACCCTAGAGCCTCTACAGTAGACCCTGTACTACTCTTACACCCTAGAGTCTCTACAGTAGACCCTGTACTACTCCTACACCCTAGAGCGTCTACAGTAGACCCTGTACTACTCCTACACCCTAGAGCCTCTACAGTAGACCCTGTACTACTCCTACACCCTAGAGCCTCTACAGTAGACCCTGTACTACTCCTACACCCAAGAGTCTCTAGAGACCCTGTACTCTCTTACACCCTAGAGTCTCTACAGACCCTGTACTACTCCTACACCCTAGAGCCTCTACAGTAGACCCTGTACTACTCCTACACCCCAGAACCTCTACAGTAGACCCTGTACTACTCCTACACCCTCTTTAGTAAACCATTTACTACTCCTACACCCTAGAGCCTCTACAGTAGACCCTGTACTACTCCTACACCCTAGAGTCTCTACAGTAGACCCTGTACTACTCCTACACCCTAGAGCCTCTACAGTAGACCCTGTACTACTCCTACACCCTAGAGCCTCTACAGTAGACCCTGTACTACTCTTACACCCTAGAGTCTCTACAGTAGACCCTGCACTACTCCTACACCCTAGAGCCTCTACAGTAGACCCTGTACTACTCCTACAACCCAGAGTATCTACAGTAGAACCTGTACTACTCCTACACCCCAGAGCCTCTACAGTAGACCCTGTACTACTCTTACACCCTAGAGTCTCTACAGTAGACCCTGTACTACTCCTACACCCTAGAGCCTCTACAGTAGACCCTGTACTACTCCTACACCCTAGAGCCTCTACAGTAGACCCTGTACTACTCTTACACCCTAGAGTCTCTACAGTAGACCCTGCACTACTCCTACACCCTAGAGCCTCTACAGTAGACCCTGTACTACTCCTACAACCCAGAGTATCTACAGTAGAACCTGTACTACTCCTACACCCTAGAGCCTCTACAGTAGACCCTGTACTACTCCTACACCCTAGAGCCTCTACAGTAGACCCTGTACTACTCCTACACCCCAGAGTATCTACAGTAGACCCTTTACTACTCCTACACCCTAGAGTCTCTACAGTAGACCCTGTACTACTCCTACACCCTAGAGCCTCTACAGTAGACCCTGTACTACTCTTACACCCTAGAGTCTCTACAGTAGACCCTGTACTACTCCTACACCCTAGAGCGTCTACAGTAGACCCTGTACTACTCCTACACCCTAGAGCCTCTACAGTAGACCCTGTACTACTCCTACACCCTAGAGCCTCTACAGTAGACCCTGTACTACTCCTACACCTCAGACCCTAGAGCCCAGTAGACCGTGTGCTACTCCTACACCCTAAAGCCTACAGTACACCCTACCCTGGAGTCCTCTTATCTAAAACAGTATTTACTACTGATAGTCCTATATACAGCTAGAGTAGAGGCCTCTTGTTATCTATGCAACATCTGTTCCCATATCTCTCAGTCCTTTTATCTATATCTACCACAATGTCCCATGTCTGACCCCATCAGCTTTCTCGTTCTCCTTAGACCTGAGCTGAAACCTAGACCACTCCTTTCATCTAAAACAATGTCTATTACTGTAGTCAACACCCTCAACTAGACACCTCCTTTTAAGGAACCCATCCTCCACTACAACCACAGTGTAGGTCAGAGGTCTTCAACCTTTTCTAGCATGAAAGCTACTTTAAAAAAAATCTAATTTTCAATTTTCCTAACTTTCAAATAGGCACATTGTTCTCTTTCTTCTCTCCCCTGCAACTCTTCTCCGTGTCCTTAGTGAGAACATGTTCTCAACTGGCCTACCTGGTTAAATAAAGGTGTTCTCTACTAGCCTACCTGGTTAAATAAAGGTGTTCTCAACTGGCCTACCTGGTTAAATAAAGGTGAAATAAAAATAAATAAGTAAGTCAAAAGTGTACAAGAGAAAGTACTGCACTATGTTTTCTGTCAATATACCTGGTAAAATAATGGTTAATAAACAACTCTAAGGCAAACCCTGTAATTTCATACCCAAATTCTATCTTATATATTATAAATTTGATGTCTATGTCACAGCTTAATTTTTATTTGATTTAACTAGGCAAGTCAGTTAAGAACCAATTCTTATTTACAATGATGGCCTAACCTGGCCAAATCCTAACCCGGACGACACAGCTGCCCCCCTCATTACTCCTAATTCATATCAGAAAACAATTTTATTTAGGTCTGAAACAAAACTTGATTTATCTTGTGTAATTCCCCTTTTGTTGTGCATCTGGCCCTTTAATTGTGCATCTAGCGAGTAAATGTCTAGCAATTCTTCTGTACTACTGATGCTCCCTTCACCAGTAGTGGTGAGTGGGTAAAACCACTGGGAAAAGGCCATATGACAACCTATGTGTTGTGATTATTGCGTTATTTGCTCTACAACCTGTTCGTTCATATGCCTTGCGACAGTGATATACAGGCTTAAAGGCAGAGACAATGAGAAGACTCAGTGGCAGAATAAATTCAACCACACTTTTGTTTAACAAAACCGGAGAGAAACCTCTGTCCTGTGAAGTCCACTAAGCATATTGCATGTCACTAACAGTTACAGTACATGACCTACAGTATGGTTAAACAAGTTAACATTTCTGACATTTTCAGCTATTGATTTGGAGAGTTACAGAAAGTCACAAAGAAACAGGAGCTGCCTCCACTATTCCAGCACCTTTTCAACATCATCAAATCACCTCTGCTTAGTCTAATACAGTGACAACTAAAATATACCAAAAACAATTAAGTCCAATCAACGTAGGCTTAATAGGATGTGTCCATGTTTCTGATTTGTGTGTGTGTGTGTGTGCGTGTGTGTGTGTGCGTGCGTGTGTGTGTGTGTGTGTGTGTGTGAGAGCAAGTAGAAAACATGTTGACTCACCCTACTTGTAGAGAAACGCCATCCTCCTCTTTCATGTTGATGAAACAGTCTTTCACTCTGTCATACACACTTTTATTTTTTGTTGCCGTAGGCTACCTGACTAAAATGCTTGCGTGCTAGCCTAACTTTCTTTCATGTGCAATGTTAGCTAGTTAACATTAGCCTTCTACATCTAGCTACATATTGAACTTCCATCCTCTCAGGCCAGGGGCACAATGCAGGAATTTATTTATTAATTTCCGTTATAATCATTGGCCAGTACGGAGAATTAATTAAAACCACAAGTTTAGCGCAACGCTGATTGGCTATTTTGCTCGTTGGCTTCTCTTGCATTCAATGCTACATGGCGGCAACAATGTCATACTCTTTATTACCAGACAGTATCAGATAGATGTGCTACGTATACAGAGACAGAGGGGGGCTGTTTCGCTCGCTGGGATGCTTTCTCCTGTTAGATAAATTCAGCCTCTTGTGAATTGAAGGAAACTTATGAAACACAGAGAGATGAAAGATACATTATTTTCCTTTTTTCTTGGTCCATTTCTTTGGAAGCCTAGCTTCCTTTGGCATCTATGAATACACACCACTGTTAATGTGCACCATTGGGCTAACCTAATCAGGTAAAACTCCGGACTCGTTAAGTTGTAGGGTATGCCATAGTAATACATCAACTGTAAAACGGTCTTATATGGTGTTATGACATTTTAGCATTGGGCACCAATTTGGGTTTAGAAAAGTGGGGGGACATAACCTGGCGGAGGGGTCCTACAATGCTACGGACGGCAACAATGTCATACTCTTTATGACCAGACAGCATCAGACAGATGACCTACACATACGGAGACAGAGGGGCTGTGTATCACTCGCTGGGATGTTTTCGTTGGTGACATTCCTCTTGCCTCTTGCAAATTGAAGGAAAATTATGAGAATACAGAGAGATGAAGTAAAAATGATTTTTGGGGAAGCTTGGCTTCCCTTGGCATCCATGAATACATGCTACTGCCTTTCACAAAAAACTTAGCAAATAACAAATAATAGATACAAATGATATACTTACTCATGATCTACTTACTCATGATATACTTACTCATGATATACTTACTCATGATATACTTACTCATGATATACTTCAGTCTTCATAAAACAATTCATTTTTACCATATTTTTGTTGTTGAAATAACAGCTAGCCTACAATTTGACAACGAGGTTTTTATCATCTTTAGCGTGGCATAATTCTCATCATTATTACTCACCTGTTAGTCCCAGACTCCCAGTAACCAACCAGTAACCTCTCTCTTAAAGCACATTGGAGGAGAGGATCCAATGTCCCTCCCATGGACCTTCTCCTCCAATGATCTTTAAGATGAATTGAGGAAACAAGGAGGGAGGAAGCAAGGATTTGACAGCTAGTAATGTTTTCATAACCAGCCAGCCCAATGTGTCCATAAAGGGGAGGTTACTAGTTCTTTGCAAGGCCTTCATCCCAAATGGAACCCTATTCCCTATATAGTGCACTACTTTTGACCAGGGCCCATAGAGTGGGTAGCGCACTACACAGGGAATAGGGAGTCATTTGGGAGGGACAAGGAACTAATATCTCAAATCAAATCAAATGTATTTATAAAGCCCTTCTTACATCAGCTGATATATCAAGGTGCTGTACAGAAACCCATCCCAAAACCCCAAACAGCAAGCAATGCAGGTGTAGAAGCACGGTGGCTAGGAAAAACTCCCTAGAAAGGCCAGAACCTAGGAAGAAACCTAGGAGAGAGGAACCAGGCTATGAGGGGTGGCCAGTCCTCTTCTGGCTGTGCCGGGTGGAGATTATAACAGAACATGGCCAAGATGTTCAAATGTTCATAGATGACCAGCAGGGTCAAATAATAATAATCACAGTAGTTGTCGAGGGTGCAACAGGTCAGCACCTCAGGAGTAATGACAGTTGGCTTTTCATAGCCAATCATTCAGAGTATCTCAGAGTATCACTGGGACAGGTAGCACGTCCGGTGAACAGGTCAGGGTTCCATAGCCGCAGGCAGAACAGTTGGAACTGGAGCAGTAGTATGACCAGGTGGACTGGGGACAGCAAGGACTCATCAGGCCAGGTAGTCCGGAGGCATGGTCCTAGGGCTCAGGTCCTCCAAGAGAAGAGAGAGAGAGAGAAAGAAAAAAAGAAAGAGAGAATTAGAGAGAGCATACTTAAATTCACACAGGACACCGGATAAGACAGGAGAAATACTCCAGATATAACAGACTGACCCTAGCCCCCCGACACATAAACTACTGCAGCATAAATACTGGAGGCTGAGACAGGTGGGGTCGGGAGACACTGTGGCCCCATCCGACGATGCCGCCGGACAGGGCCAAACAGGCAGGATATAACCCCACCCACTTTGCCAATGCACAGCCCCCACACCACCAGAGGGATATCTTCAACCACCAACTTACCATCCTGAGACAAGGCCGAGTATAGCCCACAAAGATCTCCGCCACGGCACAACCCAAAGGAAGGGGGGGAGGGTTGTGCTGAGTTACTTATCATCTGTCATGGTGATGTATTCCCACGCCAACACGTTTTTCCACACCCGTGTTTGTTCAAGCTGGCCTGAAATGTGATTGGTACACCTCATTCCAACATTGTTTAATTTAAAACATGTTTCCTTACAGCACAAGAAGAATCCAGCTTAGCTATCTGTACATCTGGTCGGGTATACTACAAATAGCTGAATACTACTTTCTTACTTAATCACAATCCCCCAAAAACAACAACAGTCGTTGCAGGGGAAAGGCTATGTTATTTAATTGTTTTACATTTTTATCTGTTGTGAAAGAGAACCAATGTTGAATCAGTGTCACGCCCTGACCTTAGAGATCCTTTTTATGTCTCTATTTTGGTTTGGTCAGGGCGTGAGTTGGGGTGGGCATTCTATGTCTTGTGTTTCTATGATTTTCTATTTCTATGTTTTGGCCGGGTATGTTTCACAATCAGGGACAGCTGTCTATCGTTGTCTCTGATTGGGAACCATACTTAGGTAACTTTTTTCCCCCACCGTTCTTTGTGGGAAGTAGTCTTTGTTTGTTGGCACTATTGCCTTCAGCGTCACGGTTTATTGTTGGCGTCATTCTTAAATAAAGTAAAATGTACACTCACCACGCTTCACCTTGGTCCTCTCTTTTCAACAGCCGTGATAATCAGGAAGATGCTGCTAATTAGACACTATGACCATATACAAACACATTTGGCTTAAAAGGTTTTCTTAATTTCTCTCTCTAGGAATTCCATTTTCACTAACAGAGGTTCAAATTACCTTGTTGGTATCATAATTCCACAGTTTTATTGACAATTTATGTCCAAAGACCGGTCTCCAAACTAAACATGGTAAGAGACTATGATTGAAAATATGTAAGCCTCATTGTCAAAACACAGTAAGTGACAAGAGGTTAACACATTCAATACTGCATAAGGTAAACATACACAGTACTTGTAAAATATATAGCTATAGTAACTATAGTGGGACAACCAGATCTGGGTCATATAACTGAGTCAAACTTCAAATACACAAGGTGGGAGACATCAGTGTAGACACTAATTACAATACACTAACTGTAAGGTGGAGGTGGAGTTTTGTACTGCTCAATGTTCTAGAATCTATTCTCTTATGATGAGCCTGAGGATGAGGTCAGGGGGAGGACGGTTTTCCAGCTCAGTTTGAGGAGAATGAGAAATCCATGTCAGAGGAGAGGGGTTAGATGGGGGCCGGATGCTGTTGTTGGTGAGAGCAGGCATACTCTCTAGTTGAGGATGTAGGAATCAGGGATGTTTATAAAACCCTAGATGACTTTAATGGGATGCTGTTTTGAAGCCACTGCGCAGCCATTCAACTCCTTGACCATTTAACTCCTTGACCATTCAACTCCTTGACCATTCAACTCCTACACCAATGTAAAAACGATTTTAGAGGCTATAGAAATGCATGTATTATTGTCAACATTTGTTTTTGCCAAGTATATTCTATCATAGTTGCCTTAATGCATACTTTTAAACATACACATTTAAATAAAAAACTATTATAATAAAACATTCTTTAAAGTATACTTTTTAGAGAGTACTAATGTTACTGTCCCCGCTACAACAAAGAAAAACTTAAATACAAGTAATTTTGTCCGTGACATCCTATGGAGGACTGCTCTTTATGAGGAGAACCAATATGGCGGCTGCTGGCTTCAAAGTGTCTCGTTGGCCAATACATAGCATCAGTATCAAGGGTTTATAAACATCATATGTAGGAATAGTAGAGGCTGGGTTCAATCAAATCAAATTTATTCATAAAGCCCTTCTTACATCAGCTGATGACACAAAGTGATGTACAGAAACCCAGCCTAAAACCCCAAACAGCAAACAATGCAGGTGTAGAAGTACGGTGGCTAGGAAAAACTCCCTAGAAAGGCCAGAACCTAGGAAGAAACCTAGAGAGGACAAGAGGAGCCTAGAATTCAGCTCAGGAGAATGAGAAAGACATGTAACAGATGAGGAGTCAGACAATGGAGGAGGTCTAGCTACTCTAGCTGAGTATTGTTGGCTTACAGTAGTTGATGGAGGGGCTCTACTCTAGGCTAGGGGCTCCAGGGTGTAGGAGTAGTACAGGGTCAACTGTAGAGGCTCCAGGGTGTAGGAGTAGTACAGGGTCTACAGTAGGGGCTCTAGGGTGTAGGAGTAGTACAGGGTCTACTGTAGAGGCTCCAGGGTGTAGGAGTAGTACAGGGTCTACAGTAGGGGCTCTAGGGTGTGGGAGTAGTACAGGGTTTACTGTAGGGGCTCTATGGTGTAGGAGGAGTACAGGGTTTACTGTAGGGGCTCTAGGGTGTGGGAGTAGCAGGGTTTACTGTAGGGGCTCTAGGGTGTAGGAGTAGTACAGGGTCTACTGTTGAGGCTCTAGGGTGTAGGTGTAGTTCAGGGTCTACTGTAGGGTCTCTAGGGTGTAGGAGTAGTACAGGCTCTACTGTTGAGGCTCTAGGGTGTAGGAGTAGTTCAGGGTCTACTGTAGGGGCTCTAGGGTGTAGGAGTAGTTCAGGGTCTACTGTAGAGGTTCTAGGGTGTAGGAGTAGTTCAGGATCCCGCCTGTGTTCAGGAAACATTTATGTTGCCAAGTTCCGATCTTGATGGAGCGCTCGCAGGTCCCCAGCAGGTCGTTGGTGTTGATGTCGCTGTCGTACACCTCCAACCTCAAGATGTTGTTCTCACGGGCGTTGAGGAAGCTGAACTCCTCCTTCCAGCTGGGGTGGTGGTTGTTGTTCTTCACCTCTGTCCTCCCGAGAAAGCCGTGCGCCCTGAACACCTGGATAATAATGAGAATGATTATGATCATAGAGTTAGTTAGAGGAAACATCATGGATATAACCCGTTCGCCTATGAGTATACACAACTGTATGCTAGCATAGCACAATGACTGGAAGTCTACAGGTAAGCTAGCATACCTAGCTAGCATTAACTCGAAAAACTACCTGTAACTTCCTTCATACGGCACGCAGAGGCATAAATCTGGTATCGACGAGTTCATCTGACTCTGGGTAAAGAATCTGGGTAAAGAATCTCCAGAATCTCGCGGTATCCCTTTAAAGTAGTCAACTGAGTGGGTATGGTCGTCACTAGTTACAACAGCTACAAAGTCATAAACCCCGCCTATTTCTATAATTTATCTTTGTAAAATCGGATTTTAAACCCAACCCCAACCCTAACATTAACGTTAACCAGGCTGCTAACCTTATGCCTAACCCTGACCTTAAATTAATGCATACATTGTTTGTGTGGCTGTGGTATGTAGTGGAAACCAGTGCGTTGGGAGGGATCAGCGAAGGAGAGCAGATCAGGAGAGCAGATGATCAGCAGAGAGCAGATCAGGAGAGCATTGTCTCTTTCTTCAAATTGGGTTAACTATGGATTGAATGAAATTAATGGCAAGATTTGTTTCAGGACTCCAGCCCCGCAGGTGGCGGTAAATTACCAATATAAGCTTTGTGAAAATTGACTACTTAAAAATGGAGATGGCTTTAATGGTGCTGCCCATGCTCAGATACAAAGACGAGTCCTCTAACTAACTCTATGAATTCTGATATTAATGCTGAAAATGATCCAATTAATCTTTTACCTTTATTTAACTAAGCAAGTCAGCGAAGAACAAATCCTTACTTTTCACGGCCGTCAAAGGAAGTTGACCAAAGCGCAGCGTGGTGAGCGTACATATTCCATTTATTTAGGATGACGCCGACAAAAAACAATAAACAATACAAAACAACCGTGAAGCTTAAACCTCTTGAAGCTAGGGAGCAGAAATTTATGTTTGGAAAAAAATAATGTTCCCAATGTAAGCTGCCTATTTCTCAGGCCCAGATGCTGGAATATGCATATAATTGACAGATTAGGATAGAAAACACTCTAAAGTTTCCAAAACTGTCAAAATATTGTCTGTGGGTTTAACAGAACTGATTTTGCAGGCGAAAACCTGAGGAAATCCAACCCAGAAGTGCCTCTTATTTTGAAAAATTCCTGTTCCATAGCCTGCCTTTCCTCCATTTAAAGGGATATCAACCAGATTCATTTTGCAAATGCTTCCACAGAGTGTGAACAGTCTTTAGACATAGTGTCAAGGTTTTATTCTGAAAAATGAGCGAGATTTATCAAAACGCGTCAGTGGATAGCTGAATGTCCTTCGATTAGTTCATGCGCGTTCAACATTTTCTTTATCTTCAAAGCTAACTAGGACACCAGCGCGACATCAACCCAGAGCACATCAGACTGCTTTTCTCCGGATTCCTACCGCAAGCTCTGAACCTTTACACCGGATCATCGCAACTAGCTAGCTGCAATCCGAGTGGCTACTCCTGGCTAACGTCTCTGTCCCAAAACAAGCACCAAAGCCTTGAGCTAGCTCGAGCTAAGCCCATCTCCCGACTAGCCGAAGAGGCCCAACAATACCTCTTTTGCCAACTGGCCTGGACCCTTTACTGCCGACACGGAGCCCCGCCGATCCATCACGACTGGTCCGCCGACATAATCGTCCGAGGTGGTTTCAACAGGCTTTTCCGTTGCGACATCGCCAAAGATCCATCTGCTGGCCAAGGCCCGCGAGCTTTCTGAAACGCTGTGTCTCCAGCTCACCTAGCGTACTCCAGCTCACCTAGCGTATATAGAGCACCTGTAGCATACTCCTGGGCTACAATTACCCGGGCCCACGACCGGTCTGTCGATGTCACTGCATGAAGAGGAATAAACAGACTCACCCCATCGCGACGTTCCCCCAAAGGTTAACTCTCTAGTCCTCGCTATCTCCCTGCTTGCTAATTCGGCCTGCTAATGGCTAGCTTGTCTAGCCCGGGCCTACGAACTGTTAGCTTGTTAGCACAGGCCTGCTAACCATCGGAATCACTGCATCCCAAACTCTCTGAACCCATTTACTTTCTATCTCTTTTTGATTTTTATTTTGTTTATACCTTCCGGAAACTTGCCTCACCCACTGTGGTACGGAATCGCTGTTACTTTTAATTTTTATTTTATTTTTATGACACACTCAAGAACCTCCAGACGCTAACCAGCTAGCTAGCTACAAGCTATTTAGTCATTGTTAGTTAAAAAAAAAAAAAAAAAACCTGGATAACACTCGCCAGCCCAGCCCCCTGCCCCATCCACCGCTGCCCCTGGACACTGATCTCTTGGCTACATAGCTGACGCACACTGGACTGCCCATTAATCACGGTACTCCAATCTGCTTGTTTGTTTTATCTGTCGGCCCAGTTGCCTAGTCAACGCCATTTTACCTGCTGTTTGTTGTGCTAGCTGATTAGCCTCGCCCACTGTTTTTAGCTAGCTTTCTCAATTCAACACCTGTGACTACTGTATGCCTCGCTGTATGTCTCTCCCAAATGTCAATATGCCTTGTATACTGTTGTTCAGGTTAGTTATCATTGTTTTAGTTCACAATGGAGCCCCTAGATCCACTCTGCATACCCCTGTTACCTCCCTTGTCCCACCCCCCCACACATGCGGTGACCTCACCCATTACAACCAGCATTTCCAGAGATACAACCTCTCTCATCATCACCCAGTGCCTGGGCTTACCTCCGCTGTACCCGCACCCCACCATACCCCTGTCTGCGCATTATGCCCTGAATATATTCTACCATGCCCAGAAACCTGCTCCTCTTATCCTCTGCCCCCAACGCTCTAGGCGACCAGTTTTGATAGCCTTTAGCCGTACCCTCATACTACTCCTTCTCTGTTCCGCGGGTGATGTGGAGGTAAACCCAGGCCCCGCATGTCCCCAGGTACCCTCATTTGTTGACTTCTGTGATCGAAAAAGTCTTGGTTTTATGCATGTCAACATCAGAAGCCTCCTCCCTAAGTTTGTTTTACTCACTGCTTTAGCACACTCTGCAACCCTGATGTCCTTGCCGTGTCTGAATCCTGGCTCAGGAAGGCCACCAAAAATTCAGAGATTTCCATACCCAACTATAACATCTTCCGTCAAGATAGAACTGCTAAAGGGGGAGGAGTTGCAGTCTACTGCAGAGATAGCCTGCAAAGTAATGTCATACTTTCCAGGTCCATACCCAAACAGTTTGAACTACTAATTTTGAAAATTACTCTCTCCAGAAACAAGTCTCTCACTGTTGCCGCCTGCTACCGACCCCCCTCAGCTCCCAGCTGTGCCCTGGACACCATTTGTGAATTGATCGCCCCCCATCTAGCTTCAGAGTTCGTTCTGTTAGGTGACCTAAACTGGGATATGCTTAACACCCCGGCAGTCCTACAATCTAAGCTAGATGCCCTCAATCTCACTCAAATCATCAAGGAACCCACCAGGTACAACCCTAACTCTGTAAACAAGGGCACCCTCATAGACGTCATCCTGACCAACTGGCCCTCCAAATATACCTCTGCTGTCTTCAACCAGGATCTCAGCGATCACTGCCTCATCGCCTGTATCCGCCACGGAGCCGTAGTCAAACGACCACCCCTCATCACTGTCAAACGCTCCCTAAAACACTTCTGTGAGCAGGCCTTTCTAATCGACATGGCCCGGGTATCCTGGAAGGACATTGACCTCATCCCGTCAGTTGAGGATGCATGGTCATTCTTTAAAAGTAACTTCCTCACCATTTTAGATAAGCATGCTCCGTTCAAAAAATGCAGAACCAAGAACAGATACAGCCCTTGGTTCACTCCAGACCTGACTGCCCTCGACCAGCACAAAAACATCCTGTGGCGGACTGCAATAGCATCGAATAGCCCCCGTGATATGCAACTGTTCAGGGAAGTCAGGAACCAATACACGCAGTCAGTCAGGAAAGCTAAGGCCAGCTTCTTCAGGCAGAAGTTTGCATCCTGTAGCTCCAACTCCAAAAAGTTCTGGGACACTGTGAAGTCCATGGAGAACAAGAGCACCTCCTCCCAGCTGCCCACTGCTCTGAGGCTAGGAAACACTGTCTCCACCGATAAATCCATGATTATCGAAAACTTCAATAAACACTTCTCAACGGCTGGCCATGCCTTCCGCCTTTACCCAAATCCAGATAGCAGATGTTCTGAAAGAGCTGCAAAACCTGGACCCGTACAAATCAGCTGGGCTTGACAATCTGGACCCGCTATTTCTGAAACTATCTGCCGCCATTGTCGCAACCCCTATTACCAGCCTGTTCAACCTCTCTTTCATATCGTCTGAGATCCCCAAGGATTGGAAAGCTGCCGCTGTCATCCCCCTCTTCAAAGGGGGAGACACCCTGGACCCAAACTGTTACAGACCTATATCCATCCTGCCCTGCCTATCTAAGGTCTTCGAAAGCCAAGTCAACAAACAGGTCACTGACCATCTCGAATCCCACCGTACCTTCTCCGCTGTGCAATCTGGTTTCCGAGCCGGTCACGGGTGCACCTCAGCCACACTCAAACTAAACGATATCATAACCGCCATCGATAAAAGACAGTACTGTGCAGCCGTCTTCATCGACCTCGCCAAGGCTTTCGAAATCACCATATTCTTATCGGCAGACTCTACAGCCTCGGTTTTTCGGATGACTGCCTTGCCTGGTTCACCAATTACTTTGCAGACAGAGTTCAGTGTGTCAAATCGGAGGGCATGCTGTCCGGTCCTCTGGCAGTCTCTATGGGGGTGCCACAGGGTTCAATTCTCGGGCCGACTCTTTTCTCTGTGTATATCAATGATGTTGCTCTTGCTGCGGGCGATTCCCTGATCCACCTCTACGCAGACGACACCATTCTATATACTTTCGGCCCGTCATTGGACACTGTGCTATCTAACCTCCAAACGAGCTTCAATGCCATACAGCACTCCTTCCGTGGCCTCCAACTGCTCTTAAATGCGAGTAAAACCAAATGCATGCTTTTCAACCGATCGCTGCCTGCACCCGCATGTCCGACTAGCATCACCACCCTGGATGGTTCCGACCTTGAATATGTGGACATCTATAAGTACCTAGGTGTCTGGCTAGACTGCAAACTCTCCTTCCAGACCCACATCAAACATCTCCAATCGAAAATCAAATCAAGAGTCGGCTTTCTATTCCGCAACAAAGCCTCCTTCACTCACGCTGCCAAGCTTACCCTAGTTAAACTGACTATCCTACCGATCCTCGACTTCGGCGATGTCATCTACAAAATGGCTTCCAACACTCTACTCAGCAAACTGGATGCAGTCTATCACAGTGCCATCCGTTTTGTCACTAAAGCACCTTATACCACCCACCACTGCGACTTGTATGCTCTAGTCGGCTGGCCCTCACTACATATTCGTCGCCAGACCCACTGGCTCCAGGTCATCTACAAGTCCATGCTAGGTAAAGCTCCGCCTTATCTCAGTTCACTGGTCACGATGGCAACACCCATCCGTGCACGCGCTCCAGCAGGTGTATCTCACTGATCATCCCTAAAGCCAACACATCATTTGGCCGCCTTTCGTTCCAGTACTCTGCTGCCTGTGACTGGAACGAGATTCAAAATCGCTGAAGTTGGAGACTTTTATCTCCCTCACCAACTTCAAACATCAGCTATCCGAGCAGCTAACCGATCACTGCAGCTGTACATAGTCTATAGGAAAATAGCCCACCCATTTTCACCTACCTCATTCCCATACTGTTTTTTATACTGTTTTTATTTATTTATTTTTCTGCTCTTTTGCACACCAATATCTCTACCTGTACATGACCTGATCATTTATCACTCCAGTGTTAATCTGCAATACTGTATTATTCGCCTACCTCCTCATGCCTTTTGCACACATTGTATATAGACTGCCCATTTTTTTTTTTCTACTGTGTTATTGACTTGTTAATTGTTTATTCCATGTGTAACTCTGTGTTGTCTGTTCACACTGCTATGCTTTTATCTTGGCCAGGTCGCAGTTGCAAATGAGAACTTGTTCTCAACTAGCCTACCTGGTTAAATAAAGGTGAAATAAATAAATAAATAAAATAAATCTCTTTTATTGAATAGTTTACCATCCGGTTGAAATATTATTGATTATTTATGTTAAAAACAACCTGAGGATTGGTTATAAAAAATGTTTGTTTCTACAAACTTTACGGATACTATTTGGAATTTTTGTCTGCCCTTCATGACCGCTCAAGCCTGTTGATTTCTGAACATACCAAATTTAGGTTTTTGGATATAAAAATAATATTTATCAAACAAAAGGAACATTTATTGTGTAACTGGGAGTCTCGTGAGTGCAAACATCCGAAGATCATCAAAGGTAAGCGATTAATTTGATTGCTTTTCTGACTTCTGTGACCAATCTACATTGCTGCTAGCTGTTCGTAATGTTTTGTCTAGTGGTCGATAAACTCACAAACGCTTGGATTGCTTTCGCTGTAAAGCATATTTTCAAAATCTGACACGATAGGTGGATTAACAACAAGCTAAACTTTTCGTGAAAATTAATATTTTTTGTAATTTTTTAAAAATATGGCACTGCAATTCAGAGGTTGTTTACGAAAATGATCCCGTTAAAGGGATACGTGTGCCAAGAGTTAAGGGCTATATGCCACAAACAAAGTTAACTTCCCACACTGAAAGGAGGGAAAAGGGCTACTAAGTATGGTTCCCAATCAGAGACAACGATAGACAGCTGTCCCTAATGGAGAACCATACCCGGCCAAAACATAGAAATACAAAATCATAGAAAACAAAAACATTGAATGCCCACCTCAAATCACACCCTGACCAAACCAAATAGAGACATAAAAAGGCTCTCTAAGGTCAGGGTGTGGCATTATTTACAAAGACAAACCCTCCTCTAACCCGGACGACGCTGGGCCAATAGTACGCCGCCCAATGAGACTCCCAATCATGGCCGTTTGTGATACAGCCCGGGATCGAATAATCTTAACATCACACATCAGCTATCATGGTGGACAGGTGACTCAGGTGAGGAGAGATTTACCTCAACGTAGGCATCAGGGGTCCCTAGCAGGCTGCTATGCAGGTCAGTGGCATGGAGGTTGAAAACCTTGAGGACTTTAGGTTCCTCTGCTGCATAGATCTGGACCACAGTCAGAACACACACCACCAGCAGGCACCACGGGAGAGAGGAGGAGGACATGTCTCTCAGTCTGATAGGGCTTGATCCGTGGAGAGAAAACAACTAGAGAGAGAGGGGGGATAGGGAGATGAAAGGAGAAAATATAAAGCAAGAAGAGCAAGAAAAGAGACATTAAAATACATAAATAATTAGAAGATAGAAGGAACAGGATATATCAGGACAATACCCATTGGTCACAGTTCAAAGTCTATTTCTGATTTACATTTGGTTGTCATTGGATTTAGGTTACATTGATTACTTTTTGCAAATTCAGAATTCCACGTTGATTCAAAGTCATCACATAGATTTTTGTGGAAACAATGTTGATTCAACCAGTTTTTGCCCAGTGAGTTCTATACATAATGTCCATTTTCAAATATAATACATTATAAAGTAAACTCTCGTTACATGACTCATAAAAGGTCATAATACCTGTGTTCTGTAGAGTCTGGAGACGAGTCTGTCTGTCTCAGGGGGAAACAACCACTTATGGTTTTTCCTATGCCCTCTCACTGTTTATAAAGACCTCACCTGTGCATCCACAATATACCCTCAACATACTCAAACAGATTCTTTGTCCCAAATGACACCCTATTCCCTACATTGTGCTCTACTATTGACCAGAGCCCTATAGATCCTGGTCAAACGTAGTGCACCATCTAGGCCAGGGTGTCATTTGGGACACAGATAGAGGGCCAATGGAGACAGGTGGCCTGTTCTCAGTGATGCCTCAACCAATGAGATAGCACTCTGTTGCTAAACAACAGCAACACCT
The DNA here is from genome assembly GCF_021184085.1 of Oncorhynchus gorbuscha. Classification (NCBI taxonomy): domain Eukaryota; kingdom Metazoa; phylum Chordata; class Actinopteri; order Salmoniformes; family Salmonidae; genus Oncorhynchus; species Oncorhynchus gorbuscha. The sequence goes on along the minus strand of NC_060177.1, from coordinate 87,371,961 downwards.
ACAAGTATTATTAACCTGTCTGGTGCTGATGAATGAAGGCCAGGCTTTTGAATCAACACTTTGTGGGCTAGTTTTCTGGACACAAATTCAACTTGGTCCTGGACTACAAAGAAAAGCCCTTTCAACAGGGATTCTACATTAAGTGTGATTTTAATTTCAGCATTAGGCTTAATCTGGGTCATCAAACCTCAATGTTCATAAAGAGAAATCCATGAAAATTCAAATTCATAATCACTGACATGTTAAGATAAAAAGTAAACACTTTACGTGATGAAATAAATATCCAGACTGAGACCATAACACTGAGATGCAAGTTTCTTTATTGATGCCATCGTCATATCAGATGAGTGATCCAATATCCAGTAGGGACAAGGTCACAGGGAGCATTTGGCATATGCTCAGTTATTGGGGTTAGTTCATTAACAAATGCACTTAAATATGATAATCAGACATTGTGATAGGGGTGAGTACATAGTATGTGCGTCTCTTAGGTCAAGAGGGTTTTTGGAATGAGCGTGGGGTCAAAGGTCAGCGTCGTGTAACGGTTGAGGTCCTGCTGGTCAGGGGCATAAAACAAATCACATTTAATAAAGCACATTGCATGCATGTCGTTGTATATGCATGCAGGTCTAAGGGGGAAAAAAATGGCTTTTCAAATCCGATTCCATGAAATGCAATGTCATTTTACATGACTGGAGACGTCACAAGAACCTTTTTTAATAGCATACAAATGACCAAAATGGCTACTCCGATGTCGACATACTGAGATGAGTTAAACAAATGACGCTGTCTTTAAATGCAACCCTGTAGCACAGGCCAATGAAAAGTATGGATGCACAGATTGTATGAGGAGGAAATTATACTTCACCAACTTTCCAGTGGCACCCAGTCATCCAGTCACCCAGTCATCCAGTCACCCAGTCATCCAGTCACCCAGTCATCCAGTGGCACCCAGTCATCCAGTCACCCAGTCATCCAGTCACCCAGTCATCCAGTCACCCAGTCATCCAGTCACCCAGTCATCCAGTCACCCAGTCATCCAGTCACCCAGTCATCCAGTCACCCAGTCATCCAGTCACCCAGTCATCCAGTCACCCAGTCATCCAGTCACCCAGTCATCCTGTAATGGTGCGTGTTGGTGGCAGGGAAGTCAGGTGCAGTAGAGTGAACTTGGTATAAACAGAGCAATTTAATAAATGCTAAAAAAAAAAACACAAAAAAACTCTGAAAACCAATATATACAAAAATAATTATAAACGGGTACAAAACCCATCGCACACCAGAACATGACTTGAGCAAAACATACAACAGACAATCACCGACAAACACATGAGGGGAAACAGAGGGTTGATGGGATTGGAACCAGGTGTGAAGTAAGACGAGACAAAACCAATGGAAAATTAAAAATGGATCAACGAAGGCTAGAAGGCCGGTGACGTCGACCGCCCGAACAAGGAGAGGGGCCAACTTCAGAGGAAGTCGTGACACATCCAAACTGTTTTTTCCCCGCAATTGCATTTTTTATATTATCAAAGGCCTTTTAGCTGCTGACTGCTGTTCATCGACGGACACATTGACAGACACATTAACAGACACATCAACAGACACATTGACAGACACATTGACAGACACATTAACAGACACATCAACAGACACATCGACAGACACATTGACAGACACATTAACAGACACATTAACAGACACATTAACAGACACTTTGACAGACACATTGACAGCCACTTTGACAGACACATTAACAGACACATTAACAGACACATTGACAGACACATTGACAGCCACTTTGACAGACACATTGACAGACACATTGACAGACACATTAACAGACACATTGACAGACACATTAACAGACACATTGACAGCCACTTTGACAGACACATTGACAGACACATTGACAGACACATTAACAGACACATTGACAGACACATTAACAGACACATTAACAGACACATTGACAGACACTTAGACAGACACATTGACAGACACATTGACAGACACATTAACAGACACATCGACAGACACATTGACAGACACATTGACAGACACATCAACAGACACATCAACAGACACATTGACAGACACATTGACAGACACATTAACAGACACATTAACAGACACATTGACAGACACATTGACAGACACATTAACAGACACATTAACAGACACTTTGACAGACACATTGACAGCCACTTTGACAGACACATTGACAGACACATTGACAGACACATTAACAGACACATTGACAGACACATTAACAGACACATTGACAGCCACTTTGACAGACACATTGACAGACACATTGACAGACACATTAACAGACACATTGACAGACACTTTGACAGACACATTAACAGACACATTGACAGACACATTAACAGACACATTAACAGACACATTGACAGACACTTTGACAGACACATTAACAGACACATTAACAGACACACTGACAGACACTTTGACAGACACATTGACAGACACATTGACAGACACTTTGACAGACACATCGACAGACACATTGACAGACACATTGACAGACACTTTGACAGACACATCGACAGACACATACACGTATTTTCTTCAGCAGGGACAGGGAAGATGGTTAAAATTGATGGGAAGATGGATGGAGCCAAATACAGGACCATCCTGGAAGAAAACCTGATGGATTCTGCAAAAGACCTGAGACTGGGACGGAGATTTGTCTTCCAACAAGACAATGATCCAAAACATAAAGCAAAATTTACAATGGAATGGTTCAAAAATAAACATATACAAGTGTTAGAATGGCCAAGTCAAAGTCCAGACCTGAATCCAATCGAGAATCTGTGGAAAGAACTGAAAACTGCTGTTCACAAATGCTCTCCATCCAACCTCACTGAGCTCGAGCTGTTTTGCAAGGAGGAATGGGAAAATTTTCAGTCTCTCGATGTGCAAAACTGATAGAGACATACCCCAAGTGACTTACAGCTGTAATCGCAGCAAAAGGTGGCGCTACAAAGTATTAGAGATACCCCTCTATACTGCCCCCGTTGGAGAAAGTGCGTACCCATAGTAAACTGAAAATATTTTTTCCCAAAATTGCTAATATATGCATATAAAAATTATTATTGAATAGAAAACACTCTAAAGTTTCTAAAACCGTTTAAATTATGTCTGTATGTAAAGCAGAACTATCAGGGCAGCCTTTCTCCCAAATTCTCTCTTGTGAAGAGAAAAGTTGGGTCAACTTTGACGTCATGGCCCCCACCCTACCCAGGCAGCTACGGATCCAGGAACAGTCTCTATCTGTTCAGCGCGATGTCAGATTTCAAATGGCACGTTCATTGAGCCCTGCACGTTTGGCGGGCGAAATTGCTCGTGTCCCTCTGAAAAACAGGCACTCTTTTGCGCGCGGCCGATTTGGGGTACGACTTTTTCCATGATGCAGCATTTCAAGCCGGATTGTCTGTTAGCGTTGCTCTTTGTTCTACATGCTAAAAACATCATAAAGCTCGATTTTTCACATTGTTTGACCAGTTTAGTGGACATATAATATGTAAATTGGAAGTTTTGATGCGCAAGAGTGCTGGACCAGAAGTCATTTTGGATGCATTTCAGCCGAAGCTGTTAACATGTGCTAATACAGAGATACACAACGTGAAACCAAACGATGTATTGGGTAAGTATGACTCCTTCTACGTCTCCTGATGGAAGAACATCAAAGGTAAGGGAATATTTATGTGGTTATTTGGTGTTTCTGTGGACTCCAAACGTAGAGGAGACATACTGCTAATATCTGAGCGCTGACTCATAGTATAGCCCAGCGAACGATGTCTGTAACGTTAAAAATAAATGTAATACAGCGGTTGCATTAAGAAGAAGTGTATCTTTGTAACTATATGTAGAACATGTATATTTAGTCATGTTTATTGCTTGTTATCTGACGTTATCTGTCGGAGCTATCATCATTTCTCCTGACATATTGAGTAGCATTTTTTGAAATGTCGTCATTGTAAACAGAGATTTATGGATATAAATGGCATATTATTGAAAAAAAAAAATTAAATGTACTGTGTAACATGTAATATTACTGTCATCTGATTAAGATTTTCAAAAGGTTAGTGAACTATTTATTTTTTAATACTACTTTTAAATTTGATTTTTTCTGGGACAAAATGGCCGCCGCTTGCCTTTTGTTTCGGTGGTGATCTAATATAAATATGTGCTATGTTTTCGCCATAAAACATTTTAGAAATCTGACTTGCTGGGTAGATAAACAATGTGTTTATCTTTCATTTGAGCCATTGGACTTGTTAATGTGTGGAGGTTAAATATTTTTAGGAATATTTTTGCGTTCCATGCGCCACCTTCCAGTTGAACGTGGGGGGGGGGGGGGTTCCCAAATTGGAACCCTAGTCCCCTTCTGGTTAAGGGGGCTGAATAATTTTGCACGCCCAATTTTTCAGTTTTTGATTTGTTAAAAAAGTTTGAAATATCCAATAAATGTCGTTCCACTTCATGATTGTGTCCCACTTGTTGTTGATTCTTCACAAAAAAATACAGTTTTATATCTTTATGTTTGAAGCCTGAAATGTGGCAAAAGGTCGCAAAGTTCAACGTGGCCGAATACTTTCGCAAGGCACTGTAATTACAATGCGTGTAACGGCGTTCTTCGTTTGTAGAAAGAGAGTCGGACCGAAATGCAGCGTGGTGGTTACTCATGACTTTAATGAAAAAAAGTGACACATGAAATAACTATTACAAAATACAAAACAAAAAACGGAACGTGAAATCTAATTACAGCCTATCTGGTGAAACTACACAGAGACAGGAACAATCACCCACGAAATACACAGTGAAACCCAGGCTACCTAAATACGGTTCCCAATCGGAGACAACGAGAATCACCTGACTCTGATTGAGAACCGCCTCAGGCAGCCAAGCCCATACAACACCCCAACTCAGCCGCAATCCCAATACCTACAAAACCCCCAATACGAAACACAACATTAAACCCATGTCACACCCTGGCCTGACCAAATGTATAACGAAACACAAAACACTATGACCAAGGCGTGACAATGCCTTTATTAGTATGGCACGTTCAATAGAAACAATAAACGACACGTCATGATATACTTACTCATGATATACTTACTCATGATATACTTACTCATGATATACTTACTCATGATATACTTACTCATGATATACTTACTCATGATATACTTCAGTCTTCATAAAACAATTGATTTTTACCATATATTTTATGTTGTTGAAATAACAGCTAGCCTACAATTTGACAACGAGGTGTTTATCATCTTTAGCGTGGCAGAATTCTCATCATTATTACTCACCTGTTAGACCCAGACTCCCATTAACCAACCAGTAACCTCTCTCTTAAAGCTCATTGGAGGAGAAGATCCAATTTCCCTCCCATGGACCTTCTCCTCCAATGATCTTTAAGATAAATTGAGGAAACAAGGAGGGAGGAAGCAAGGATTTGACATCCAGAAATGTTTTCATACACAGCCAGTCCAATGTGTCCATAAAGGGGAGGTTACTAGTTCTTTACAATATCTTCATCCCAAATGGCACCCTATTCCCTATATAGTGCACTACTTTAGACCAGGGCCCATAGAGTGGGCAGTGCACTACACAGGGAATAGGGTGCCATTTGGAACACAAACAGGGACTAATAGCTGAGTGACGTATCATGTGTCATCATGACTTATTCCCACAGCAACACATTTTTCCACACCTGTGTTTGTTCAAGCTGGTCTGAAATGTGTTTGGTACGCCTCGTTCCACCTGGTTCTGCCTCGTTTCCTTACTCGTTTCTTTACAGCACAAGAAGAATCCAGCTTAGCTATCTGTACATCTGGCCGGGTATACCACAAATAGCTGAATACTGCTTTCTTACTTAATCACAATCCCCCCAAAACAACAACCTTCTTTGCAGGGGAAATGCTATATTATTTGATTGTTTACATTTTTAACTGTTGTGAAAGAGAACCAATGTTGAATCATGAAGATGCTGCTAATTAGATACTATGACAGTAAACAAACACATTTAGCTTAAAAGGTTTTCTTAATTTCTCTCTCTAGGAATTGTACTATTTTTCTCAAAAACATTCCGTTTTCTCTAACAGAGGTTCAATTACCTTGTTGAAATCATAATTCCACAGTTTTATTGACAATTTGTGGCCAAAGTCCGGTGTCCACACTAAACATGGTAAGAGACTATGATTGAAAAGATGTAAGCCTCATTGTCAAATTGTAGGCTAGCTGTTATTTCTATAACATGAATATGGTAATTTGGTATTTCAGTGAAGAACTGGAGAGAGCCAGACTGAGACCATTGTGCAGGGAAACAAGATTTGTATTAATTGATGTCATACTAAAGTGAGGATCAGAGCAGGCCAGACACAGTGACAGCAGGCCAGACACAGTGACAGCAGGCCAGACACAGTGACAGCAGGCCAGACACAGTGACAGCAGGCCAGACACAGTGACAGCAGGCCAGACACAGTGACAGCAGGCCAGACACAGTGACAGCAGGCCAGACACAGTGACAGCAGGCCAGACACAGTGACAGCAGGCCAGACACAGTGACAGCAGGCCAGACACAGTGACAGCAGGCCAGACACAGTGACAGCAGGCCAGACACAGTGACAGCAGGCCAGACACAGTGACAGCAGGCCAGACACAGTGACAGCAGGCCAGACACAGTGACAGCAGGCCAGACACAGTGACAGCAGGCCAAACACAGTGACAGCAGGCCAGACACAGTGACAGCAGGCCAGACACAGTGACAGCAGGCCAGACACAGTGACAGCAGGCCAGACACAGTGACAGCAGGCCAGACACAGTGACAGCAGGCCAGACACAGTGACAGCAGGCCAGACACAGTGACAGCAGGCCAGACACAGTGACAGCAGGCCAGACACAGTGACAGCAGGCCAGACACAGTGACAGCAGGCCAGACACAGTGACAGCAGGCCAGACACAGTGACAGCAGGCCAGACACAGTGACAGCAGGCCAGACACAGTGACAGCAGGCCAGACACAGTGACAGCAGGCCAGACACAGTGACAGCAGGCCAGACACAGTGACAGCAGGCCAGACACAGTGACAGCAGGCCAGACACAGTGACAGCAGGCCAGACACAGTGACAGCAGGCCAGACACAGTGACAGCAGGCCAGACACAGTGACAGCAGGCCAGACACAGTGACAGCAGGCCAGACACAGTGACAGCAGGCCAGACACAGTGACAGCAGGCCAGACACAGTGACAGCAGGCCAGACACAGTGACAGCAGGCCAAACACAGTGACAGCAGGCCAGACACAGTGACAGCAGGCCAGACACAGTGACAGCAGGCCAGACACAGTGACAGCAGGCCAGACACAGTGACAGCAGGCCAGACACAGTGACAGCAGGCCAGACACAGTGACAGCAGGCCAGACACCAGTGAGTGACAGATGTTAACTCATTCACTACTTCAGTTCTAAGGTAAATGTGTAGACACTAATTACAATGAACTAACTGTAGGGGGGAGGTGGAGTTTTGTACTGCTCAATGTTCTAGAATCTAGTCTGTTATGATGAGCCCGAGGATGAGGTCAGGGGGAGGACGGTTTTTCAGCTCAGTTTGAGGAGAATTAGAAATCCATGTCAGGGGAGAGGGGCTAGATGGGGGTCGGATGTTGTTGTTGGTAAGAGCAGGCATACTCTCTAGTTGAGGGTGTAAGGAATCAATAATGTGTATAAAACCCTTGATGACTACAATTGGCCGCTGTTTGGAAGCCACTGCGCAGCCATTCAACTCCTTCACCATTCAACTCCTTCACCATTGTAAAAACAATTTGGGATTATATAGAAATACATTTATTGTTGTCAACATTTGTTTTTGCCAAGTATAATCTATTATATATGCCTTAATGCATACTTTTAAAGTATAATAAAGTAGCGTTTTTAGAGAGTACCAATGTTACTGTCCCCACTACAACAAAGAAAGACTTAAATACATGTAATTTTGTCCGTGGCATCCTATGGAGGACTGCTCTTTATGAGGTGAACCGATATGGCGGCGGCTGGCTTCAATAAGGTTTGATTTGATTTGGAATGAGAAAGCAATGTAACAGATGAGGGGTCAGACAAGGGAGGAGGAGGTCTAGCTGAGTATTGTTGGATTACAGTTGTTGATGGAGGGGCTCTATGCTGGGCTAGGGCCTCTAGGGTGTAGGGTAGGATGAATACAGGGTCTACTATAGAGGCTCTAGGGTGTAGGAGTAGTACAGGGTCTACTGTAGGGGCTCTAGGGTGTAGGACTAGTACAGGGTCTACTGTAGAGGCTCTAGGGTGTAGGACTAGTACAGGGTCTACTGCAGAGGCTCTAGGGTATAGGAGTAGTACAGGGTTTACTGTAGGGGATCTAGGGTGTAGGAGTAGTTCAGGATCCCGCCTGTCTTCAGGAAACATTTATGTTGCCAAGTTCCAATCTTGATGGAGCGCTCGCAGGTCCCCAGCAGGTCGTCGGTGTTGATGTCGCTGTCGTACACCTCCAACCTCAAGATGTTGTTCTCACGGGCGTTGAGGAAGCTGAACTCCTCCTTCCAGCTGGGGTCATGGTTGTTGTTCTTCACCTCTGTCCTCCCGAGAAAGCCGTGCGCTCTGAACACCTGGATAATAATGAGAATGGGTTGGGAGTGATCAGTGTGATCAGCCAAGGAGAGCAGATCAGGAGAGCAGATGATCAGCAGAGAGCAGATCAGGAGAGCATTGTCTCTTTCTTCAAACTTAATTTAATTTAATTAATTTGATTTGATTTGATTTAATTAAATTAATGACACACGATTTGTTTCAGGACTCCAGCCCTGCAGGTGGCAGTATATTACATATATAAGCTTTGTGAAAATTGACTACTTAAAAATGGAGATGGCTTTAATGGCGCTGCCCATGCTCAGATACAAAGACGAGTCCTCTAACTAACTCTATGAATTCTGATATTAATGCTGAAAATTACCCTAATATTTATTTACCTTTATTTAACTAGTCGGTTAAGAATAAATTCTTATTTACAATGACAAACCCTCCTCTGACCCGGACGACGCTGGGCCAATAGTACGCCGCCCAATGAGACTCCCAATCACGGCCGGTTGTCTCAGCTATCATGGTGGACAGGTGACTCAGGTGAGGAGAGATTTACCTCGACGTAGGCATCAGGGGTCCCTAGCAGGCTGCTGTGCAGGTCAGTGGCATGGAGGTTGAACACCTTGAGGACCATAGGTTCCTCTGCTGCATAGATCTGGACCACAGTCAGAACACACACCACCAGCAGGCACCACGGGAGAGAGGAGGAGGACATGTCTCTCAGTCTGATAGGGCTTGATCCGTGGAGGGAAGACAACTAGAGAGAGGGGGGGAGATAGGGAGATGAAAGGAGAAAATATAAGCACATCACCTGTTTCTCTAAGAGAATGTCACAAAGCAAGAAGAGCAAGAAAAGAGATATTAAAATACATAAATTATTAGAAGATAGAAGGAACAGGATATATCAGGACAATACCCACTGGTCACAGTTCAAAGTCTACTTCTGATTTACATTTGGTTGTCGTTGGATTTAGGTTACATTGATTACTTTTTAGAAATTCAGAATTCCACGTTGATTCAAAGTCATCACATAGATTTTTGTGGAAACAATGTTGATTCAACCAGTTTTTGCCCAGTGAGTTCTATACATAATGTCCATTTTCAAATATAATACATTATAAAGTAAACTCTCGTTACATGACTCATAAAAGGTCATAATACCTGTGTTCTGTAGAGTCTGGAGACGAGTCTGTCTGTCTCAGGGGGAAGCAACCACTGCTGTTTTTTCCTATGCCCTCTCACTGTTTATAAAGACCTCACCTGTGCATTCACAATATACCCTCAACACAGATGCTTTGTACCAAATGACACCCTATTCCCTACATAGTGCTCTACTTTTGACCAGGGCCCTATAGATCCTGGTCAAAAGTAGTGCACTATCTAGGCCAGGGTGTCATTTGGGACACAGATAGAGGGCCAATGGAGACAGGTGGCCTGTTCTCAGGGATGCCTCAACCAATGAGATAGCACTCTGTTGCTAAACAACAGCAACACCTACAAGTATTATTTTTTATTTATTTTTTATTTCACCTTTATTTAACCAGGTAGGCTAGTTAAGAACAAGTTCTCATTTGCAACTGCGACCTGGCCAAGATAAAGCATAGCAGTGTGAACAGACAACGCAGAGTTACACATGGAGTAAACAATTAGCAAGTCAATAACACAGTAGAAAAAATGGGCAGTCTATATACAATGTGTGCAAAAGGCATGAGGAGGTAGGCGAATAATACAATTTTGCAGATTAACACTGGAGTGATAAATGATCAGATGGTCATGTACAGGTAGAGATATTGGTGTGCAAAAGAGCAGAAAAGTAAATAAATAAAAACAGTATAAAAACAGTATGGGAATGAGGTAGGTGAAAATGGGTTGGCTATTTACCTATAGACTATGTACAGCTGCAGCGATCGGTTAGCTGTTCGGATAGCTGATGTTTGAAGTTGGTGAGGGAGATAAAAGTCTTCAACTTCAGCGATTTTTGCAATTCGTTCCACTCACAGGCAGCAGAGTACTGGAACGAAAGGCGGCCAAATGAGGTGTTGGCTTTAGGGATGATCAGTGAGATACACCTGCTGGAGCGCGTGCTACGGATCGGTGTTGCCATCGTGACCAGTGAACTGAGATAAGGCGGAGCTTTACCTAGCATGGACTTGTAGATGACCTGGAGCCAGTGGGTCTGGCAACGAATATGTAGTGAGGGCCAGCCGACTAGAGCATACAAGTCGCAGTGGTGGGTGGTATAAGGTGCTTTAGTGACAAAACGGATGGCACTGTGATAGACTGCATCCAGTTTGCTGAGTAGAGTGTTGGAAGCCATTTTGTAGATGACATCGCTGAAGTCGAGGATCGGTAGGATAGTCAGTTTTACTAGGGTAAGCTTGGCAGCGTGAGTGAAGGAGGCTTTGTTGCGGAATAGAAAGCCGACTCTTGATTTGATTTTCGATTGGAGATGTTTGATGTGAGTCTGGAAGGAGAGTTTGCAGTCTAGCCAGACACCTAGGTACTTATAGATGTCCACATATTCAAGGTCGGAACCATCCAGGGTGGTGATGCTAGTCGGGCATGCGGGTGCAGGCAGCGATCGGTTGAAAAGCATGCATTTGGTTTTACTCGCGTTTAAGAGCAGTTGGAGGCCACGGAAGGAGTGCTGTATGGCATTGAAGCTCGTTTGGAGGTTTGATAGCACAGTGTCCAATGACGGGGCGAAAGTATATAGAATGGTGTCGTCTGCGTAGAGGTGGATCAGGGAATCGCCCGCAGCAAGAGCAACATCATTGATATATACAGAGAAAAGAGTCGGCCCGAGAATTGAACCCTGTGGCACCCCCATAGAGACTGCCAGAGGATCGGACAGCATGCCCTCCGATTTGACACACTGAACTCTGTCTGCAAAGTCATTGGTGAACCAGGCAAGGCAGTCATCCGAAAAACCGAGGCTGTTGAGTCTGCCGATAAGAATATGGTGATTGACAGAGTCGAAAGCCTTGGCGAGGTCGATGAAGACGGCTGCACAGTACTGTCTTTTATCAATGGCGGTTATGATATCGTTTAGTACCTTGAGTGTGGCTGAGGTGCACCCGTGACCGGCTCGGAAACCAGATTGCACAGCGGAGAAGGTACAGTGGGATTCGAGATGGTCAGTGACCTGTTTGTTGACTTGGCTTTCGAAGACCTTAGATAGGCAGGGCAGGATGGATATAGGTCTATAACAGTTTGGGTCCAGGGTGTCTCCCCCTTTGAAGAGGGGGATGACTGCGGCAGCTTTCCAATCCTTGGGGATCTCAGACGATATGAAAGAGAGGTTGAACAGGCTGGTAATAGGGGTTGCGACAATGGCGGCAGATAGTTTCAGAAATAGCGGGTCCAGATTGTCAAGCCCAGCTGATTTGTACGGGTCCAGGTTTTGCAGCTCTTTCAGAACATCTGCTATCTGGATTTGGGTAAAGGAGAACCTGGAGAGGCTTGGGTGAGGAACTACGGGGGGGGCGGAGCTGTTGGCCGAGGTTGGAGTAGCCAGGCGGAACGCATGGCCTATTAACCTCTCTGATGCTGATGAATGAAGGCCATGCTTTTGAATCAACACTTTGTGGGCTAGTTTTCTTCAACCGTGATTCACGGTTGGGATGTTGTTCTTCGGCTTGCAAGCCTCCACTTTTTTCCTCCAAACATAACGATGGTCATTATGGCCAAACAGCTCTATTTTTGTTTCATCAGACCAGAGGACATTTCTCCAAAAAGTATGATCTTTGTCCCCATGTGCAGTTGCAAACCGTAGTCTGGCTTTTTTATGGTGGTTTTGGAACAGTGTCTTCTTCCTTGCTGAGTGGCCTTTCAGGTTATGTCAATATAGGACTCGTTTTACTGTGGATATAGATACTTTTGTACCTGTTTCCTCCAGCATCTTCACACGGTCCTTTGCTGTTGTTCTGGGATTGATTTGCACTTTTCGTATCAAAGTACGTTAATTTCTAGGAGACAGAATGCGTCTCCTTCCTGAGCGGTATGACGGGTGCGTGGTCCCATGGTGTTTATACTTGCGTACTACTGTTTGTACAGATGAACGTGGTACCTTCAGGCGTTTGGAAATTGATCCCAAGGATGAACCAGTCTTGGCTGATTTCTTTTGATTTTCCCATGATGTCAAGCAAAGAGACACTGAGTTTGAAAGTAGGCCTTGGCATCCATCCACAGGTACACCTCCAATTGACTCAAATAGTGTCAATTAGCCTATCAGAATTTTCTGGAATTTTCCAAGCTATTTAAAGGCACAGTCAATTTAGTGTATGTAAACTTCTAACCCACTGGAATTGTGATACAGTGAATTATAAGTGAAATAATCTGTCTGTAAATAATTGTTGGAAAAATGACTTGTCATGTTCAAAGTAGATGCGCTAACCAACTTGACAAAATTACAGTTTGTTAACAAGACATTTGTGGAGTGGTTGAAAAATGAGTTTTAATGACTCCAAACTAAGTGTATGTAAACTTCCGACTTCAACCTACGTGTTGTGATAATTGCGTCGTTTGCTCTATAACCTGTTAGTTCATATGCCTTGCGGCCCTCATATATTGGCCTGAAGACCGATACAATAAGAAGACACAGGGAAATAATGAATTCAACCACACATTTGTTTCATCTTAAAACCAGAGAGCGACCTCTATCCAGTATCAAGTCCACAAAACATATTGCATGTAACAAAGAGCTCCATGACCTACAGCAGCAGGGTCAAGCAAGTTAGTGTTTGACATTTTTGGAAACAACTATTGGTTTAGAACCACGGAGAGTTTCCTTAAGTCTCAAAGAAAACAGGCGCTGCCTCCACTATTCCAGCACAGCACCTCTGCTTAGTCTAATACAGTGACAACTAAAAACAATTTAGTCCAATCAGCCATGGCAGTTCCCATTTCTCTCTCTCTCTCTCTCTCTCTCTCTCTCTCTCTCTCTCTCTCTCTCTCTCTCTCTCTCTCTCTCTCTCTCTCTCTCTCTCTCTCTCTCTCTCTCTCTCTCTCTCTCTGTGTGTGTTCATGCAGAGCCCCTACAGTAGATTCTGTATTACTCCTACACCCTAGAGCCTCTACAGTAGACCCTGTACTGCTCATACACCGTAGAGCCCCTACAGTAGACCCTGTACTACTCCTACACCCTAGAGCCTCTACAGTAGACCCTGTACTACCCCTACACCCTAGAGCCCCTAGCCTAGCATAGATCCCCTCCATCAACTACTCTCATCCAACAATACTCAGCTAGAGTAGCTAGACCTACCCCTCCATTGTCTGACCCCTCATCTGTTATATGGCTTTCTCATTCCAAATCAAATCAAACCTTATTTGTCAAATGCGCCGAATACAACAGCTTCTATCTCAAGGCCATCAGACTGTTAAACAGCCACCACTAACATTGAGTGGCTTCTGCCAACACACTGACACTGACACTGACTCAACTCCAGCCACTTTAATAATGGGAATTGATGGGAAATGATGTAAATATATCACTAGCCACTTTAAACAATGCTACCTTATATAATGTTACTTACCCTACATTATTCATCTCATATGCATACGTATATACTGTACTCTATATCATCGACTGCATCCTTATGTAATACATGGATCACTAGCCACTTTAACTATGCCACTTTGTTTACATACTCATCTCATATGTATATACTGTACTCGATACCATCTACTGTATCTTGCCTATGCTGCTCTGTACCATCACTCATTCATATATCCTTATGTACATATTCTTTATCCCCTTACACTGTGTATAAGACAGTAGTTTTGGAATTGTTAGTTAGATTACTTGTTGGTTATCACTGCATTGTCGGAACTAGAAGCACAAGCATTTCGCTACACTCGCATTAACATCTGCTAACCATGTGTATGTGACAAATACAATTTGATTTGATTTGATTTGGTGTAAACTTTACAGTGAAATGTTGACTTACAAGCACTTAACCAACTGTGCAGTTCAAGAAGAGTTAAGAAAATAGTTACCAAGTAGACTAAAATAAAAAGTAACACAATAAGAATAACAATAACGAGACTATACACAGGGGGCACCGGTACAGAGTCAGTGTGGAGGCTATACACAGGGGGCACCGGTACAGAGTCAGTGTGTAGGCTATACACATCGGGCACCGGTACAGAGTCAGTGTGCGGGGGTACAGGTTAGTTGGGTTAGTTAGAAATGTCCTTGTTTTTGAAAGAAAAGCACATTTTTGGTCCATTAAAACAACATCAAATTGATCATAAATACAGTGTAAACATTGTTAATGTTGTAAATAACTATTGTAGCTGGAAACGGCTGATTCTTTTATGGAATATCAACATATGCGTACAGAGGCCCATTATCAGCAACCATCACTCCTGTGTTACAATGACATGTTGTGAAGAGGTGTCTCCAGGATGCTGGCCTTCTAGGCAGAGTTTCTCTGTCCAGTGTCTGTGTCCTTTTGCCCATCTTAATCTTTTATTTTTATTGGCCAGTCTGAGATATGGCTTTTTCTTTGCAACTCAGCCTTGAAGGCCAGCATCCCGGAGTCGCCTCTTCACTGTTGACATTGAGACTGGTGTTTTGCGGGTACTATTTAATGAAGCTGACAGTTGAGGACTTGTTCAATTGTGCACCGGGGCCTCCCACTCCTCTTTCTATTCTGGTTAGAGCCAGTATGGGCTGTACTGTGAATGGAGTAGTACACAGTGTTGTATGAGATTTTCGGTTTCTTGACAATTTCTCGCATGGAATAGCCTTCATTTCTCAGAACAAGAATAGACTGACGAGTTCCAGAAGAAAGTTATTTGTTTCTGGCCATTTTGAGCCTGTAATCAAACCCGCAAATGCTGATGCTCCAGATACTCAACTAGTCTAAAGAAGGCCAGTTTTATTGCTTCTTTAATCAGAACACCAGTTTTCAGCTGTGCTAACATAATTGCAAAAGTGTTTTCTAATGATCAATTAGACTTTTAAAATTACAAACTTGAATTACCTTACACACTGTGCCATTGCTGATAATGGGCCTCTGTACGCCTACGTAGATATTCCAATACAAATCTGCTGTTTTCAGATACAGTCGTATGAAAAAGTTTGGGCACCCCTGAGAATTTCCATGATTTCCATTTATAAATATTTGGGTGTTTGAATCAGCAATTTCATTTTGATCTATCAAATAACTGATGGACACAGTAATATGTGTGCAACATGCATCAAAACAAAATTAGACAGGTGCATAAATTTGGGCACCCCAATAGAAAAATCACATCAATATTTTGTAGAGCCTCCTTTTGCTAAAATAACAGCCTCTGGATGCTTCCCATAGCCTCTAATGAGTGTCTGGATTCTGGATGAAGGTATTTTGAACCATTCCTCCCTACAAAACATCTCCAGTTCAGTTAGGTTTGATGGTTGCCGAGCATGGACAGCCCGCTTCAAATCATCCCACAGATTCTCAATGATATTCAGGTCTGGGGACTGGGATGGCCATTCCAGAACATTGTACTTGTTCCTCTGTATAAATGCCCGGGTAGATTTTGAGCAGTGTTTTGGGTCGTTGTCTTGTTGAAATATCCAGCCCCGGCGTAACTTCAACTTTGTGACTGATTCTTCAACATTATTCTCAAGAATCTGCTGATAATGAGTGGAATCCATGCGACCCTCAACTTTAGCAAGATTCCCAGTATCGGCACTGGCCACACAGCCCCACAGCATGATGGAACCCCCATTTTACTGTGAGTAGCAAGTGTTTTTCTTGGAACGCTGTGTTCTTTTGCCGCCATGCATAACGTCCCTTGTTATGGCCAAATAACCCAATCTTTGTTTCATCAGTCCACAGCACCGTATTCCAAAATGAAGCTGGCTTGTCCAACTGTGCGTTTGCATTCCTCAAGCGACTCTGTTTGTGTCGTGTGTGCAGAAAAGGCTTCTTCCGCATCACTCTCCCATACAGCTTCTCCTTGTGCAAAGTGCGCTGAATTGTTGAATGATGCAGTGACACCATCTGCAGCAAGATGATGTTGTAGGAGGTGGTCTGTGGGCTGTTTTTGACCGTTCTCACCATCCTTCGCCTTTGCCTCTTCGATATTTTACATGGCCTGTCACTTCTGGCCTTAATAATAATAATAATAATATGCCATTTAGCAGACGCTTTTATCCAAAGCGACTTACAGTCATGTGTGCATACATTCTACGTATGGGTGGACCCGGGAATCGAACCCACTACCCTGGCGTTACAAGCGCCATGCTCTACCAACTGAGCTACAGAAGGACCACTTAACAAGAACTGTGCCTGTGGTCTTCCATTTCCTCACTATGTTCCTCACAGTGGACACTGACAGCTTAAATCTCAGCGATAGCTTTTTGTAGCCTTCCTCTAAACCATAATGTTGAACAACATTTGTTTTCAGGTCATTTGAGAGTTGTTTTGAGGCCACCATGTTGACACTCTTCAGAGAAGAGTCAAAGAGAACAACAACTTGCAATTGGCCTTAAATACCTTTTCTCGTGATTGGATGCACTTGTCTATGAAGTTCAAGGCTTAATGAGCTCACCAAACCAATTGTGTGTTCCAATTAATCAGTGCTAAGTAGTTACAGGTATTCAAATCAACAGAATGACAAGGGTGCCCACATTTTTGCATAGCCTATTTTTCACATCTGGATTAATTTCATACAACTTAATATTGCTACACTAAAAGTCTTTGTATGGACAATACCCCAGTACTCAGCTTTTATTAGAAAATGGATGGCATGCCACTGTGATCATTTTCTGTGACGACAGAGTAAATTATTATGGAGCCTCAGAGGGGTGCCCAAACTTTTTCAGTTTACAAGATTAACAATGTCTACACTGTATTTCTGATCAATTTGTTATGGACCAAAAATTTGATTTCCTTTAAAAAACAAGGACATTTCTTAGTGACCCCAAACTTTGATCAGTAGTGTAGGTGGGGGTGACTATGCATAGGTAATAAACAGCGAGCGGCAGCAGTGCACAAAAGGGATCGGGGTCAATGTAATGCTTGGCCCCAGTGATGTACTGGGCCGTTCACACTACTCTCTGTACCGCTTTGTGGTCAGCAGTTGCCATACCATTTATGAACATTTGAACATCTTGGCCATGTTCTGTTATAATCTCCACCCGGCACAGCCAGAAGAGGACTGGCCACCCCACATATGCTCTCTCTAATTCTCTTTTTCTTTCTCTCTCTCAGAGGACCTGAGCCCAAGGACCGTGCCCCAGGACGACCTGACATGATGACTCCTTGCTGTCCCCAGTCCACCTGACTGTGCTGCTGCTCCAGTTTCAACTGTTCTGCCTTGTTATTATTCGACCATGCTGGTCATTTATGAACATTTGAACATCTTGGCCATGTTCTGTTATAATCGCCACCCGGCACAGCCAGAAGAGGACTGGCCACCCCACATAGCCTGGTTCCTCTCTAGGTTTCTTCCTAGGTTTTGGCCTTTCTAGGGAGTTTTTCCTAGCCACCGTGCTTCTACACCTGCATTGCTTGCTGTTTGGGGTTTTAGGCTGGGTTTCTGTACAGCACTTTGAGATATCAGCTGATGTACGAAGGGCTATATAAATACATTTGATTTGATTTGATTTGACACCAGGCGGCAATGCAACCGGTCAGTATGCTCTCGATGGTGCAGCTGTATAACCTTTTGAGGATCTGAGGACCCATGCCAAGTTTTTCCAGTCCTGAGGGGGAAAAGGTTTTGTCGTACCCTCTTCATGACTGTCTTGGTATGTTTGGACTATGATAGTTCGTTGGGGATGTGGACGCCAAGGAACTTGAAACTCTTGACCCGCTCCACTACAGCCCCGTCGATGTGAATGGGGGCCTGTTCGGCCCGCCTTTTCCTGTAGTCCACGATCAGCTCCTTTGTCTTGCTCACATTAATTATTAAGGGAGAGGTTGTTGTCTTGGCATCACACTGACATTTCTCTGACCTCCTCCCTATAGGCCGTCTCATTGTTGTCGGTGATCAGGCCTCCCACTGTTGTGTCATCAGCAAACTTAATGATGGTGTTGGAGTCGTGTTTGGACATGCAGTCGTGGGTGAACAGAGAGTATAGGAAGGGACTAAGTACACACCCATGAGGGGCCCAGTGTTAAGGATCAGTGTGGCAGATGTGTTGTTACCTACTCTTAACACCTGGGGCGGCCCGTCCGGAAGTCCAGGATCCAGTTGCAGAGGCAGGTGTTTAGTCCCAGAGTCCTTAGCTTAGTGATGAGCTTCGCGGGCACTATGGTGTTGAACGCTGAGCTGTAGTCAATGAACAGCATTCTCACATAGGTGTTCCTTTTGTCCAGGTGAGAAAGGGCAGTGTGGAGTGAGACTGAGAATGTGTCATCTGTGGATCTGTTGGGGCGGTATGTGAATTTGAGTGTGTCTAGGGTGTCCTGGAGGATACTGCTGATGTGATCCATGACCAGCCTTTCAAAGCACTTCATGGCTACGACGTGAGTGCCATGGGGCGGTAATCATTTAGTCAGGTTACCTTCACTTCCTTGGGCACAGGGATTATGGTAGTCTGCTTGAAACATGTAGGTATTACAGATTCGGTCAGGGAGAGGTTGAAAATGTCAGGGAAGACACTTGCCAGTTGGTCAGAGCATGCTTGGAGTACACATCCTGATAATCCATCTGGCCCAGCAGCTTTGTGAATGTTGACCTGTTCACACTTTAATATTTTGTTGTCCTAGGCTCCTGTCTAAAATGCTTGCTCGCTAGCCTACCTTATTTTCATGGGCAACGATGAGCCAGCTAGTTAACATTAACCTTATGTGCCTGTCTCATGGCACCCAAGTTATCCGAAGGCCTCGTGCCACTTTATAAAGCCCCTGCGGCATGCAGAATACGCTCATATTAAACCACATGTGGTTTGATCCCAGTGGTATCTAGCACCAATATGAACACAGGGTGCATCCCAAATGACACCCTTTTCCTTATATAGTGCACTACTATGCACCCTGGTCAAAAGTAGTGTACAAAGAGAATAGGATGCCATTTGGGAAGCAGTCACACCCTCTCCTGCCAAGAGATTTTAAAAACAAGCTAAAAAGCCAATCTGAAGTTTAATCCTACATAAGCAAACAATAAACTCAACATCAGGTAATCTGATGCGGTTTAAGCTGCATTTGCATTTGCTTAAGCTGTTTTCTAGTGAAATGTGTTTTCTCGTCAGGACACTGTAGTTCAGAGCAATGTGGCAAATGTCAGAGACGGACAGAAAGGTTTATACAAATCTCTGATGTTGAAAATGAAATGTTAGCCTAAAAGAAATGTGAGACAATGTCTAGATGCTTTTTATAGTGGAGATCAAGTTTATAAATTGCCTGGCTGGGCTGATGAGACAGTGGATTGAACAGTCAGATGGAACAGAGTAAATAGGCCTTTCAACATCATAGATTTAGCCGGTGGTAATTTCTGGAATATACACTGGCTGGAATGCGCTTTTAACCAATCAGAATTGAGGAACTGACCCACCCATTGTAAAACAAGGTAATACGGAAAGTGTCACCCAGTTCCTAAGTCCCATCGCTACAGGCCAATAGCAGAAAAAGATGGACAGGACCTCTTATTGGGCTGTGTCTGAAAACAGCACTAGCTGTCAAAATCCTTGCTTCCTATGCCGTTGTTTCCTCAGTTCCCCTCAAAGTGTACTGGCAGAGAGTAGAGGGTCCAAGGTCCCATGGTTCTCTTCCTCCAATGAGCTTTTTTATTTCTTTACATTTCATTTCACCTTTATTTAACCAGGTAGGCCAGTTGAGAACAAGTTCTCATTTACAACTGCGACCTGAACAAGATAAAGCAAAGCAGTGCGACAAAAACAACACAGTTATACATAAACAAACGTACAGTCAATAACATAAAAGAACAGAAAAATATAAAAAATATATGTACATTGTGTGCAAATGTAGAAGAGTAGGGAGGTAGGCAATAAATAGGCCCTAGAGGTGAAAATAATTACAATTTAGTAATAATACTGGAGGGATAGGTGTGCAGATGATGATGATGATTCAAGTCGAGATACTGGGGTGCAAAAGAGCAAAAGGGTAAGTAATAATATGGGGATGAGGTAGTTGGGTGTGCTATTTACAGATTGGCTGTGTACAGGTACAGTGATCGGTAAGCTGCTCAGACAGCTGATGCTTAAAGTTAGAGGGAGATATAAGACTGCAGCTTCAGAGTTTTGAGAGGAATTGAGAAGATAAATAAGCAAGGATTAAAAAAAAAAAAATTAACTAGGCAAGTTAGTTAAAACCTCTTTGGGTTAGGGGGCAGTATTTTGATGTCCGGATGACAAGCGTGCCCAAAGTAAACTGCCTGTTACTCAGGCCCAGAAGCTAGGATATGCATATAATTGATAGATTTGGATAGACAACACTCTAAAGGTTCCACAACTGTTGAAGTAATGTCTGTGAGTATAACATAACTCATATGGCAGGCAAAACTCAGAGGACAAACCATCCAGAAAAATATAAATTCAGCCCACCATTGATTCCTATGGCTGTCAGTTTGAATATGAAGGGAAAACCTCCCAGATTGCAGTTCCTAGGGCTTCCACTAGATGTCAACAGTCTTTAGAAAGAGGTCAGGCTTGTTTTTGGAAAAAGGAGCTAGAATTTGTAGTTTTTCTAAGTGGCTCCCATTTTGGCTGTAGTGTTAGTTACACGGACTGGTGAATGCGCGTACTTTGTTGTTTATCTCCGGTATAGACAATAACAATCCTCCGTCTTAAATTCTATCGTTTATTTACGTATTAGGGTACCTGAGGTTTGATTATAAACGTTGTTTTACTTGTTTGGAGAAGTTTATTGGTAACTTTTGTGATTGATTTTATATGCATTTTGAAGGAGGGAAACTGAATTTTTGGGATATAAAGAAGCACTTTATTGAACAAAAGAACCATTTGTGATGTAGCTGGGACCTTTTGGAGTGCCAACAGAAGAAGATCTACAAAGGTAAGGCATTTATTTTATCACTATTTCTGACTTTCGTTGCACATCTGCCTGGTTGGAAAATGTTTTTAATGCTTTTGTGTGCTGGGCGCTGTCCTCAGATAATCTCATGGTGTACTTTCGCCGTAAAGCCTTTTTGAAATCTGACACAGTGGCTGGATTAACAAGAAGGTAAGCTTTCAACTGATGTATGGCACTTGTATTTCATGAATGTTATATATGACTATTTCTGTAATTTGAATTTCGCGCTCTGCAATTTCACCGTATGTTGTCGAGGTGGGTCGCTAGCGGCACATCTAGCCCAAAGAGGTTTTAAGAACAAATTATTATTTTACAATGATGTCTTACCCCGGCCAAACCCTCCCCTAACCCAGACAATGCTGGGTCAATTGTGTCGCCCTATGAGACTCCTGATCACGGCCGGTTGTGATACAGTCGGGATCAAACCAGGGTCTGTAGTGACACTTCTAGCATTGAGGTGCAGTGCCTTAGACCGCTGTGCCACTCGACAGTTAGCAACGTTTTCCTCACTCATTGGGCAGGGAAACTAGCCCTCAAAGTGTTAATTCAAAAGTCTGGCCTTCATTTTATCAGCGTCAGAGGATAATAATACCTGTAGGTGTTGCTGTTATTTGGCAACGCAGACTGTCATCTCATTGGTTGAGGCATGAGAACAAGCCACCTGTGGAGTGTCATTTATAAACAGTGAGAGGGCATAGGAAAACAGTCAGTGGTTCCCCTGAGACACACAGACAGACACACAGATAGACGCTCGTCCCCAGACTCTACAGAACACAGGTATTATGACCCTACCGAGAGTTTATTTCATAATGTATTATATTTGAAAATTAACATAATGTAAAGAACTCACTGGGCAAAAACTGGTTGAATCAACGTTGTTTCCACGTCATGTCCTGATATATCAAGTCTTTCCTCTCTTCTTCTGACTTTTTCTATCTTTTCATTTGTTTCTCTTCCCCCCCTCTCTCCCCCACTCTCTCTCTGCTTCCCACCCCCCATCTCTGCCTCTCCCCTGTCTCTATCTCACTCTCACTCTCACCCCCGCACTCTCTCTCTGCCTCCCACCCCCCATCTCTGCCTCTCCCCGTCTCTCTCTCTCACACTCTCACCCCCACACTCTCTCTGCCTCCCACCCCCATCTCTGCCTCTCCACCGTCTCTCTCTCTCTCACACTCTCACCCCCGCTCTCTCTCTCTGCCTCTCTCTTTATCACCCCCCCCCTCTCTCTCTTCCCTCCACAGATCAAGCCCTATCTGACTGAGAGGCATGTCCTCCTCCTCTCTTCTGTGGTGCCTGCTGGTGGTGTGTGTTCTGGCTGTGGTCCAGATCTATGCAGCAGAGGAACGTAAGGTCCTCAAGGTGTTCAACCTCAGAGCCAGCGACCTGAACAGCGGCTTGTTCCAGACCCCTGATGGCTACGTCAAGGTAACTCTCTCCTCACCTGAGTCACCTGTCCACCATGATAGCTGATGTGTTGTGATCTGTCTGGTGCCAAATGTCTGGGTGATACACATTTGTGGTGGAAGCTATATGAAGCTCTTTGAGCATCTGGGCAAAAGCTTTATATAACTCTAATCTATTATTATGATTGTTATTATGTTTATGATGATTGTCATGACGATGATGATATTTATGATGACGATGATGTTTATGATGATGACTATCACTATCATTATTATCATCATTATTATCATTATCGTCATAATCATTGTCATTATTATAATTCAGGTGTTCAGTGGCGCCGGCTACGGTGGGAAGACAGAGGTAAAGACCGACGACCATGACCCCTGGTGGAAGGAGGACTTCAACTTCTTCAACGTCCGTGAGAACGACCCGCTGAGGCTGGAGGTGTACGACTCCGACGTGCTCTTCGATGACCTGCTGGGGACCTGCGAGCGCTCCATCAAGAATGGAACCTGGCAACATAGCTGCGCCATCAAGAGGGGAGGGACGCTGTATTACTCCTACACCCTAGAGCCTCTACAGTAGACCCTGTACTACTCCTACACCCTAGAGCCTCTACAGTAGACCCTGCACTACTCCTACACCCTAGAGCCTCTACAGTAGACCCTGTACTACTCCTACACCCTAGAGCCTCTACAGTAGACCCTGCACTACTCCTACACCCTAGAGCCTCTACAGTAGACCCTGTACTACTCCTACACCCTAGAGCCCCTACAGTAGACCCTGTACTACTCCTACAACCTAGAGACCCTACAATAGACCCTGTACTACTCCTACACCCTAGATCCTCTACAGTAGACCCTGTACTACTCCTACACCCCAGAGACCCTACAATAGACCCTGTTCTACTCCTACACCCTAGAGACCCTACAATAGACCCTGTACTACTCCTACACCCTAGAGACCCTACAATAGACCCTGTACTACTCCTACACCCTAGAGCCTCTACAGTAGACCCTGTACTACTCCTACACCCCAAGCCTAGAGTAATGTCCCTCTTCTCATCGACAACAATCTGTCAAAGTCTGACCTCACTCTGATTCCAAACACCCTCAACACCAGCGTTTCCCAATCCCAACAGACACGTGTACCTAGTTTCCCCCTCCCCCTCCTCCCTTTAGACATCAATAAAACAACTGTTTTTCAGTATAATGCTCTCAATTTGGTTCTTTCTTTTATCACCATGAAGTGTTTAGGTTTTCTCCTAATATTTGTCTGTGACTCCTGCAGGAATTTGTGCCTCTGTGAAGGAATTGTGCAGAACTAATGTTGATAACTGTCAGAAGTTTTGCCTACTCCTCTGTAGGACTACTGTTTGTATTGTCCTGCAGGAATTTCTAAAATCCTACAGATCCTGCATGTTTAAAAAAGAAATTCCTGCAGGACATGGTAAATTCCTGCAGGATTAATTTATTCCTGCAAGGTAAGACAAATTCCTGCAGCGGTTTTGATAAACCTATATAATGTCAGGGCAGTGTCGGTAAGAGCAGGGCAGTGTCGGTAAGAGCAGGGCAGTGTCAGTAAGAGAAGGGCAGTGTCGGTAAGAGCAGGGCAGTGTCGGTAAGAGCAGGGCAGTGTCGGTAAGAGCAGGGCAGTGTCAGTAAGAGCAGGGCAGTGTCGGTAAGAGCAGGGCAGTGTCAGTAAGAGCAGGGCAGTGTCGGTAAGAGCAGGGCAGTGTCAGTAAGAGAAGGGCAGTGTCGGTAAGAGCAGGTTGGTAAAAGCAGGGCAGTGTCAGTAAGAGAAGGGCAGTGTCGGTAAGAGCAGGGCAGTTTCGGTAAGAGCAGGGCAGTGTCGGTAAGAGCAGGGCAGTTTCGGTAAGAGCAGGGCAGTTTCGGTAAGAGCAGGGCAGTGTCAGTAAGAGAAGGGCAGTGTCGGTAAGAGCAGGGCAGTTTCGGTAAGAGCAGGGCAGTGTCGGTAAGAGCAGGGCAGTGTCGGTAAGAGCAGGGCAGTGTCGGTAAGAGCAGGGCAGTGTCGGTAAGAGCAGGGCAGTGTCGGTAAGAGCAGGGCAGTTTCGGTAAGAGCAGGGCAGTGTCGGTAAGAGCAGGGCAGTGTCGGTAAGAGCAGGGCAGTGTCGGTAAGAGCAGGGCAGTGTCGGTAAGAGCAGGGCAGTGTCGGTAAGAGCAGGGCAGTGTCGGTAAGATCACAGCAGTGTCGGTATCTGTCATTTTCTACTAATTACAATACTAATTTATCCTACTAAATGAAGGATGAAGGTCTGTTTTAGTGTTGTTTTATCATCATCACCCCATGACCAATATGGTAATTACGTTATAATTTTGAAATTGGGAATTGCATTTGTCTTTACAATGACTTAATTTCTCCTATAGGAAGTTTGTATATAGAAATGTGTCATTATTGTAATGATTATTTTTGTGATATCAAGCCCTGCTCAGATAATCCCTACCATTGTGCTGCTGAATTGCCTTAGTGCTGCTGCAAATGTTTATTATCCCAGGAGTGTTGGAAGTTATAATGTAAGTAACCAAATGTGTTTTCCTCTAACTTCCCGAAATGCCTCTGTCAATCGAACAAATATTGTAAGCAGTAATCACGAGCCCATGAACCTGAGTTCTACTGTCAGTTTGCTCTGGTAGGAAGTCCATTATCTGCTCCAAAATAAATATCACTGCCATGTCTTCCTCTGATAAGCCTCACAGTAAATCAATAAAAACAATCATTAACATAATTTGCCTGGAAACAAGGTTCATGAAATTGATAACTTTCTGGGAAATGGCAGCAATGCTTTGGTTACCACATCATCAGAAAAAATGATGGGGGTGGAGTTGCTGTTTGTATGCAGAGTCATATTCCTGTAAAGCTTAGAGAGGATCTCATGTCAAATGCTGTTGAAATAATATACCTACAGTGAGGAGAACAAATATTTGATACACTGCCGATTTTGCAGGTTCTCCTACTTACAAAGCATGTAGAGGTCTGTAATTTTTATCATAGGCACACTTCAACTGTGAGAGACGGAATCTAAAACAAAAATCTAGAAAATCACATTGTATGATTTTTAAGTAATTTATTTGCATTTTATTGCATGACATAAGGGGCTGTCTGTCCGTAATAAAGCGTTGCTCTGCTTTCTTGACATGGCTATCAAAAAAGCAAGTCCTACACTCTTAGAAAAAACTGCGTTATCTAGAACCTTAAAGGGTTCTTTGGCTGTCCCTCATAGGAGAAGCATTTGAAAAACCCTTTTTGGTTTCAGGAGGAACTCTTTCGGGTTCCAGGTTGAACCATTTTGGGTTCGGTGTAGAACCCTTTCCACTGACGGTTCTAAATGGAACCCCAAAAAGTTAAACCTCTAACCAAAAAGGGTTGACCTAAGGGGACAGCCAATAAGGGGACAGCCAATAAGGGGACAGCCAATAAGGGGACAGCCAATAACCCATTTGGAACACATTTTTCTAAGAGTGTACAGGCCCTAATTTTGTTGCCCCTTGTCAAGTGCCACAAAGATGGACTTAGGCAAATTACAGTTGACCCATAACAGAACAGCACAGCTGGCCCTTAAATGTACACAGAGAGCTAACAATAATAATATGCATGTCAATCTTTCCTGGATCAGATGGACAAGTAGAGGAGGGATTAACCTAATCACTACTTGTATTTGTGAGAAGTATTGACACGTTGATGCATCGAATTGTCTGTATAAATGACTTGCACACAGCGAAGACATCCATGCACCAGAGGTCTCTCCACAGTCCCCGCGTCCAGAACAGACTATGGGAAACGCACAGTATGACATAGAGCCACGACTACATGGTAGTAATTCATACAAGCAGTAGAATCAGATTTTTTTTTAAAATAGATCAGCAGGGTTATATCTGGAAAGATCAGTCTATCTGAACATTCTGTAAATGTCCATTCTCCTGACTGTCCATTGCCCCAGGTGTACAAATCAAATCAAATCAAATCAAATCAAATTTATTTAACTAACAGCAATCTCAAAGATAAAACCCCAAACAGTCTGTAAAAGCAGAAAATCAAGTCAAACCAACTAACCAATGATATTCTGTACAGAGAAGTATAAATAAGTTGTGATGCTCAAATACTGTATGACTCTTTCAACATACCACTGAAAATGTTGAAAGCTGCAATACAGTTTTTGATTCAAAGCCTACTTTGGACCTTCTTGTCCATCTGAGGGGAAGTGTTCTTGTTTCAAACACACTCTACCACATTTAAAGGGATAGTTTATTCAGAATACAAACTTACATAATTTTTTACCTACTGTACCTTGGCTGTAGTTGATTCAAGAAGGCAGTTTTGGATATTTAGTTCCCACTTAATAGCTGTATTTTGTTACTGTGAGCACTTAACATTAAACTGCCCTTGTGCCTGTGTATTACAACTAAATTCAATTAGCATGTGGTGACATAATACTTTGGTAATTGCATTTTAATTGCATAGCAATGAGCCGAGAGTTTTTGTAACTACGGGACACAAGAGGAATAGTGACGGTTCCTTATTCCATGTAATAACTCCATCGTTATGTAATTATGAAGCGATTTACAAAGTACTACGCTACAACACATATATAAGAACATGATGTGAAGTGTTACTGTATTATCTTATGTTTCACTCATTATGAACAATATATTAGTTAGTCATTTTGAAGCTGCAAAAGTGGTCTACTCTAATGTTGATGTGATTCCATGTCCCTCATGTGTTTCATTCTAGGCTATATATTCTATTAAGATTCAGACCATGTGCCCTCCAGACCATGTGCTAATGATCATATATTTAGACTAATTCAACTAACTGTTGTAGTTTTATATCAAATATTTGGCCGCCATCAAATAAATACATTTTTGTTTAAAAATAATTTTTAAAAAAGTGTTGCCTTTTAGTTGAAACTATATAAACTATATTAGACTATGAATATTTGAAAGGGGCACAACTTTCACATGCCCCCCACATTCTGAAATAAAAAAAATGTATGATTATAATTGGAATGTGATACAAAACGAGGCAGCGGTGTGCTTTAGGACCATGTGGATGCCTCCTTGCGGACGCTGCTGTTTGGAGTGTTTATCCCACTTCTAAAACAAAAGTTGCACAGCCCGTGTGCACTGTCCCTGCATTCAATTTGAGAAGACGGTGATGGAGAAGATGGCTGACGTTTTACGTGCTCCTAACCAATTGTGCTTTTATGTTTGTTTTTCGCATTGTTTGTAACGTATTTGTTAGACTTATTTTGTACATAATGTTGTTGCTACCGTCTCTCATGACTGAAAAAAAACTTCTGGACATCAGAGCAACGATTACTCACCACGAACTGGCAGAGGCTTTTTTTTCCATTATCGAATCCTACAAGCCTGATGTGAATGACATACTGCTTTCCCGGGAACAGGCCCAAATGCATGTTATTTGCGTGAAGAGACAACAGAGAAAAAGAGGACGGAGGTCGGGCTGCCTACTGAGAATTCGTAGGTGATCTAATAAACCCCCGCTGCCTTCCGTCCTACTAGCTAACGTGCAATCATTGGAAAATAAAATCGACGACCTACGAAGAAGATTAAACTACCCCAATGGGACATTAAAAAACGGCAATATCTTATGCTTCACAGAGTCATGGCTGAATGACGACATTATCAACATACAGCTGGCTGGTTATAAGCCGTATACTCTGTATCGGCAGGATAGAACAACGGTGTCTGGTAAGACAAGGGGTGGAATTATGCATATATGTAAACAAAAGCTGGTGCACAATGTCTAAGGAAGTCTCAAGATTTTGCCCGCCTGAGGTAGAGTAGACCACACTATCTACCTAGAGAGTTTTCATCTGTATTTTTCGTAGCTGTCTACATACCACCACAGACTGATGCTCACGCTAAGATGTGCGGTCTTAGTCAACTGTATCCACCATAAGAAAACAGGAAAACGCTCACCCAGAGGTGGCGCTCCTAGTGGCCGGGGACTTTAATACAGGGAAACTTAAATCTGTTTTACCAAAATTCTATCAGCATGTTAAATGTGCAACCAGATGAAAAAAAAAACTAGACCACCTTTATTCCACACACAGAGACGCGTACAAAGCTCTCCCTCGCCCAAACCCAATAAAAAGATTGAAAAGATTCTCCCATCAAAGGTGACTGTTTATAATAGCCTGGAACTCATTTTTGTTGCTCATAACTGTCTGATTGAGAAACCGTTGGGTGGGAGGAACCATGGAGATGCTTGCTAGCCCAGCTAGCTAGCTAACTGGCAGACCTTAGCTAGCTTAATTAACCACAGAGCTATCTATGCAGAAGATGAATAGTAAGTAGCTAATCGGTTAGCTAATCACTTGTTAACCAGCTAGTGAACTGTTAGCTAACAATTTGATATATGTATGTATTATGTCAATTACCTTGTACAGACACCGTCAATTAATATAGGCCTAACTGCAGCTAAGTTAGCAGACCTTTATAGTTAGCTAGCTAAACACAGCTTTCTAGCCTGAGCTGGATGGGTAGCTAGCTAAGCAGCTGGTATGTTCAATTATTGGGACAGTGAAGAATGTTTCTAACCACGATTACGGATAATCCTGAATGAATCGTGAATAATGATGAGTGAGAAAGTTAGGCGCACAAAAATCACCCCCCCCCCCAAAACAAAATGTATATGTTATTGTATTGGTGAGAGGTTAGCATGTCTTGGGGCTATGGTCTTTGTACATCTAACCTTCTCACTCATCATTATTCACAATTCATTCAGGGCTATCCATAATCATACTAGCATCCACTTTAATGTAGAAGTGTTTCAAAATATATTATATTCTTATTTACAATAAAAGTGACACACTACATTATTTACCATGACCATTAATTTAAATACTCTGAGACACAACCAAAACCAACAGCAAATGCATGGAACAAATTTGTAGAGCCACATGCCTGATGTAGTCATTGTTGGACAAATTACTTTTGGACTAATTACTTTTCACTACTAAAGTGGGGGGGACTATGCACAAAAAGTGCTGTAATTTCTAAACGGTTCACCTGATATTGATGAAAATACCCTCTGATTAAAGCCGACAGCCTACCCTTTTGATTGTTTTTTGGAGTATAGAGTCAAAATAATAAATGATTTGTAGAGAGAGAGAGAAAAAAGGTAAAGAGGCTCTTCTCTCGCAAGCCCAAGTCAAAGATCTTCTCCCCTCAACCCCTCCCCTTTGTTCTCTTTTCAGAAAACATGTTTTTCAATCTTCCACCCCTGTTTTGACTCCAGAGGGTTTTAGACCAACCCACAGCCAAATAGCAAGCTTCATATAAAAACCAATGTGATTCGAAACACTTTATCATTAACTCCGGAAAACTGACACACTCAGAGAGAGAGAGAACACAGTGCAGAACCTTCAATGCAGGAACACATATCAACTTGTTTACCTTCATAAAGGTAAGAGTAGCTTCATTTCTGTTAGATTTCATCTAAAAACATATATTGCCTTGAAAATCCCTGCACCAGTAATTGGTTCTTGGCTCAAGAAATGCAACCTCATTTTATTGGTTGTGTGTCCATTCAAGAGAGTAAAACATTAAAAATCAAATAGCTAAATTATCCTTGGTATGACCGACTTAAAACAATTCCACTTTGGATGGTGTAGCAATATATCCAGTCACTACAAAGATACAGCCGTCCTTCCTAACTCAGTTTGACGGAGAGGAAGGAAACTGCTCAGGGATTACACAATGAGGCCAATGGTGACTTTAAAACAATTACACAGTTACACAGTTTAATGGCTGTGATTGGAGAAAACTGAGGATGGATCAACAACATTGTAGTTATTCCACAATACTAACCTAAATGATGGAGTGAAAAGGAGGAAGCCTGTACAGAATACAAATATTCCAAAACATGCATCCTGTTTGCAATAAGTCACTAAAGTAAAACTACAAAACATGTGGCAAAGAAATTAACTTTATGTCCTAAATACAAAGCTTAATGGCAAATCCAACACGTAACTGAGTACCACTTCATATTTTCAAGCATGGTGGTGGCTGCATCATGTTATGTATATGCTTGTCATTGGCAAGGACTAGGGAGTTTTTTAGGATAAAACCCCCCCCGGAAGATAGCTTCGTAATATTAAAGATTAATGATATTAAATATAGATTAATGATATTAAGGATTAATGATAAAAAGGATTATTCATATTAAAGATACATTAATTGATATTAGAATGATAGTAACTCGCCCTCCATTTGGTAAATCCGACCACAACTCTATCCTCCTGATTCCTGCTTACAAGCAAAAATTAAAGCAGGAAGCACCAGTGACTCGGTCTATAAAAAATGGTCAGATGAAGCAGATGCTAAACTACAGGACTGTTTTGCTATCACAGACTGGAACATGTTCCGGGATTCTTCCGATGACATTGAGGAATACACCACATCAGTCACTGGCTTTATCAATAAGTGCATTGAGGAAGTCATCCCCATAGTGACTGTACATACATACCCCAACCAGAAGCAATGGATTACAGGCAACATTCGCACTGAGCTAAATGGCACTCTAACCCGGAAACTGACAAGAATCCCGCTATGCCCTGTGACAAACCATCAAACAGGCAAAGCGTCAATACAGGGCTAAGATTGAATCATACTACACTGGCTCTGACGCTCGTCGGATGTGGCAGGGCTTGAAAACTATTACAGACTACAAGGGGAAGCACAGCCGAGAGCTGCCCAGTGACACAAGCCTACCAGACTAGCTACATCATTTTTTTACGCTCTTCGAGGCAAGCAACACTGATGCATGCATGAGAGCACCAGCTGTTCCGGACGACTGTGTGATCACGCTCTCCATAGCCGACGTAAGACCTTTAAACAGGTCAACATACACAAGGCTGCGGGGCCAGACGGATTACCAGGACGAATGTTCCGGGCAGGTGCTGCCCAACTGGCAGGAGTCTGACATTTTCAACATGTCCCTGATTGAGTCTGTAATACCAACATGCTTCAAGCAGACCACCATAGTCCCTGTGCCCAAGAACACAAAAGCAACCTGCCTAAATGACTACAGACCCTTAGCACTCACGGCCGTAGCCATGAAGTGCTTTGAAAGGCTGGTAATGGCTCATATCAGCACCATTATCCCAGAAACCCTAGACCCACTCCAATTTGCATACCGCCCAAACATATCCACAGATGATGCAATCTCTATTGCACTCCACACTGCCCTTTCCCACCTGGACAAAAGGAACACCTATGTGAGAAAGCTATTCATTGACTACAGCTCAGCGTTCAATATAGTACCCTCAAAGCTCATCACTAAGCTAAGGAACCTGGGACTAAACACCTCCCTCTGCAACTGGATCCTGGACTTCCTGATGGGCTGCCCCCAGGTGGTAAGGGTAGGTAGCAACACATCTGCCACACTGATCCTCAACACTGGAGCTCCCCAGGGGTGCGTGCTCAGTCCCCTCCTGTACTCCCTGTTCACCCACGACTGCATGGCCAGGCACGACTCCAACATCATTAAGTTTGCAGACGACACAACAGTGGTAGGCCCGATCACGACAACGACGAGACAGCCTATAGGGAGGAGGTCAGAGACCTGGCCGGGTGGTGCCAGAATAACAACCTATCTCTCAACTTGACCAAGACTAAGGAGATGATTGTGGACTACAGGAAAAGGAGCACCGAGCACGCCGCTATTCTCATCGACGGGGCAAGGCACTTCAGATACAGAAGATTGAAGATTTCCCTCTAGTGGTGTGGGGGCTGTGCTTTGGCAAAGTGGGTGGGGTTATATCCTTCCTGTTTGGCCCTGTCCGGGGGGTGTCCTTGGATGGGGCCACAGTGTCTCCTGACCCCTCCTGTCTCAGCCTCCAGTATTTATGCTGCAGTAGTTTATGTGTCGGGGGGGCTAGGGTCAGTTTATTTATCTGGAGTACTTCTCCTGTCCTATTCGGTGTCCTGTGTAAATCTAAGTGTGCGTTCTCTAATTCTCTCCTTCTCTCTTTCTTTCTCTCTCTCGGAGGACCTGAGCCCTAGGACCATGCCCCAGGACTACCTGACATGATGACTCCTTGCTGTCCCCAGTCCACCTGTGTCATGTTTGTCATTTATTGTCATGTCTTGTCCCTGTGCTCCCCATGCTATTCGTTTCCCTCTGCTGGTCTTGTTTGGTTCTATCCCTCTCTCTCCCCCTCCCTCTCTCACTCTCTCGCTCTCTCTTCTCTCTGTCGTTCCGTTCCTGCTCCCAGCTGTTCCTATTCCCCTAATCATCATTTAGTCTTCCCACACCTGTTCCCGATCCTTTCCCCTGATTAGAGTCCCTATTTATTCCTTTGTGATCCGTTCCTGTTCCGTCGGTTCCTTGTATTGTATTCACCATGCTGTGATTGCGTTTCGCCCTGTCCTGTCGTGTTTTTGCCGTGATTGTGTATCACCCTGTCCTGTCGTGTTTTGTGCCTTCATCAGATGCTGCGTGTGAGCAGGTGTCTCAGTCGACTACGGCCTGCGCCTACCCGAAGCGACCTGCAGTCTGTGGCCGCTTCTCCAGTTGTTTTCCCTCTACAAATCTAGAGGATTTCTGTTATTCCGTTTTGGACTTTAATAAACTCTGTTTCTGTTAAGTCGCGTTTGGGTCCTCTTTCACCTGCATGACAGAAGGAACCGACCAAGGAATGGACCCAGCGACTTCAGACGCTCGTTACACTGCCGTCGAGATCCAAGGAGCCATGCTCGGCAGACACGAGCAGGAATTGTCTGCTGCTCGCCATGCCGTGGAGAACCTGGCCGCTCAGGTTTCCGACCTCTCTGGACAGTTCCAGAGTCTACGTCTCGTGCCACCTGTTACTCCCTGGCCTGCCGAGCCTCCAGAACCCAGGGTTAATAACCCACCTTGCTACTCCGGGCAGCCCACTGAGTGCCGCTCCTTTCTCACGCAGTGTGAGATTGTGTTCTCTCTCCAACCCCACACATACTCTAGAGAGAGAGCTCGGGTTGCTTACGTCATTTCACTCCTTACTGGCCGGGCTCGAGAATGGGGCACAGCTATCTGGGAGGCAAGGGCTGATTGCTCTAACAGATTCCAGAACTTTAAAGAGGAGATGATTCGGGTTTTTGACCGTTCAGTTTTTGGTGGGGAGGCTTCTAGGGCCCTGGCTTCCTTATGCCAAGGTGAACGGTCCATAACGGATTATTCCATTGAGTTTCGCACTCTTGCTGCCTCTAGTGAGTGGAACGAGCCGGCGCTGCTCGCTCGTTTTCTGGAGGGACTCCACGCTGTGGTTAAGGATGAGATTCTCTCCCGGGAGGTTCCATCAGATGTGGATTCTTTGATTGCTCTCGCCATCCGCATAGAACGACGGGTAGATCTTCGTCACCGGGCTCGTGGAAGAGAGCTCGCATCAACGGTGTTTCCCTGCTCCGCATCGCAACCATCTCCCTCCTCTGGCTTTGAGACTGAGCCCATGCAGCTGGGAGGGATTCGCATCTCGAATAAGGAGAGGGAACGGAGGATCACCAACCGCCTGTGCCTCTATTGCGGAGTTGCTGGACATTTTGTTAATTCATGTCCAGTAAGAGGCCAGAGTCCATCAGTAAGCGGAGGGCTACTGGTGAGCGCTACTACTCAGGTCCCTTCATCTAGATCTTGTACTACTATGTCGGTCCATCTACGCTGGACCGGTTCGGGTGCTACATGCAGTGCTTTGATTGACTCTGGGGCTGAGGGTTGTTTCATGGACGAAGCATGGGTTCGGAAACATAACATTCCTTTCAGACCGTTAGACAGGCCTACGCCCATGTTTGCCTTAGATGGTAGTCATCTTCCCAGTATCAAATTTGAGACACTACCTTTAACTCTCACAGTATCTGGTAACCACAGTGAGACTATTTCTTTTTGATTTTCCGTTCACCGTTTACACCTGTTGTTTTGGGTCATCCCTGGCTAGTATGTCATAATCCTTCTATTAATTGGTCTAGTAATTCTATCCTATCCTGGAACGTTTCTTGTCATGTGAAGTGTTTAATGTCTGCCATCCCTCCCGTTTCTTCTGTTCCTACTTCTCAGGAGGAACCTGGCGATTTGACAGGAGTGCCGGAGGAATATCATGATCTGCGCACGGTCTTCAGTCGGTCCCGAGCCAACTCCCTTCCTCCTCACCGGTCGTATGATTGTAGTATTGATCTCCTTCCGGGGACCACTCCTCCTCGAGGTAGACTATACTCTCTGTCGGCTCCCGAACGTAAGGCTCTCGAGGATTATTTGTCTGTGTCTCTTGACGCCGGTACCATAGTGCCTTCTTCTTCTCCGGCCGGGGCGGGGTTCTTTTTTGTTAAAAAGAAGGACGGTACTCTGCGCCCCTGCGTGGATTATCGAGGGCTGAATGACATAACGGTTAAGAATCGTTATCCGCTTCCCCTTATGTCATCAGCCTTCGAGATTCTGCAGGGAGCCAGGTGCTTTACTAAGTTGGACCTTCGTAACGCTTACCATCTCGTGCGCATCAGAGAGGGGGACGAGTGGAAAACGGCGTTTAACACTCCGTTAGGGCATTTTGAGTACCGGGTTCTGCCGTTCGGTCTCGCCAATGCGCCAGCTGTTTTTCAGGCATTAGTTAATGATGTTCTGAGAGACATGCTGAACATTTTTGTTTTTGTCTATCTTGACGATATCCTGATTTTTTCTCCGTCACTCGAGATTCATGTTCAGCACGTTCGACGTGTTCTACAGCGCCTTTTAGAGAATTGTCTCTACGTAAAGGCTGAGAAGTGCTCTTTTCATGTCTCCTCCGTTACTTTTCTCGGTTCCGTTATTTCCGCTGAAGGCATTCAGATGGATTCCGCTAAGGTCCAAGCTGTCAGTGATTGGCCCGTTCCAAGGTCACGTGTCGAGTTGCAGCGCTTTTTAGGTTTCGCTAATTTCTATCGGCGTTTCATTCGTAATTTCGGTCAAGTTGCTGCCCCTCTCACAGCTCTTACTTCTGTTAAGACGTGTTTTAAGTGGTCCGGTTCCGCCCAGGGAGCTTTTGATCTTCTAAAAGAACGTTTTACGTCCGCTCCTATCCTCGTTACTCCTGACGTCACTAGACAATTCATTGTCGAGGTTGACGCTTCAGAGGTAGGCGTGGGAGCCATCCTATCCCAGCGCTTCCAGTCTGACGATAAGGTTCATCCTTGCGCTTATTTTTCTCATCGCCTGTCGCCATCTGAGCGCAACTATGATGTGGGTAACCGTGAACTGCTCGCCATCCGCTTAGCCCTAGGCGAATGGCGACAGTGGTTGGAGGGGGCGACCGTTCCTTTTGTCGTTTGGACAGACCATAAGAACCTTGAGTACATCCGTTCTGCCAAACGACTTAATGCCCGTCAAGCTCGTTGGGCGTTGTTTTTCGCTCGTTTCGAGTTTGTGATTTCTTACCGTCCGGGTAGCAAGAACACCAAGCCTGATGCCTTATCCCGTCTGTTTAGTTCTTCTGTGGCTTCTACTGATCCCGAGGGATTCTTCCTTATGGGCGTGTTGTCGGGTTAACAGTCTGGGGAATTGAAAGACAGGTTAAGCAAGCACTCACGCACACTGCGTCGCCGCGCGCTTGTCCTAGTAACCTCCTTTTCGTTCCTGTTTCCACTCGTCTGGCTGTTCTTCAGTGGGCTCACTCTGCCAAGTTAGCTGGTCATCCCGGCGTTCGAGGCACTCTTGCGTCTATTCGCCAGCGCTTTTGGTGGCCGACTCAGGAGCGTGACACGCGCCGTTTCGTGGCTGCTTGTTCGGACTGCGCGCAGACTAAGTCGGGTAACTCTCCTCCTGCCGGTCGTCTCAGACCGCTCCCCATTCCTTCTCGACCATGGTCTCACATTGCCTTAGACTTCATTACCGGTCTGCCTTTGTCTGCGGGGAAGACTGTGATTCTGACGGTTGTCGATAGGTTCTCTAAGGCGGCACATTTCATTCCCCTCGCTAAACTTCCTTCCGCTAAGGAGACGGCACAAATCATTATTGAGAATGTATTCAGAATTCATGGCCTCCCGTTAGACGCCGTTTCAGACAGAGGCCCGCAATTCACGTCACAGTTTTGGAGGGAGTTCTGTCGTTTGATTGGTGCGTCCGTCAGTCTCTCTTCCGGGTTTCATCCCCAGTCTAACGGTCAAGCAGAGAGGGCCAATCAGACGATTGGTCGCATACTACGCAGCCTTTCTTTCAGAAACCCTGCGTCTTGGGCAGAACAGCTCCCCTGGGCAGAATACGCTCACAATTCGCTTCCTTCGTCTGCTACCGGGTTATCTCCGTTTCAGAGTAGTCTGGGTTACCAGCCTCCTCTGTTCTCATCCCAGCTTGCCGAGTCCAGCGTTCCCTCCGCTCAAGCGTTTGTCCAACGTTGTGAGCGCACCTGGAGGAGGGTGAGGTCTGCACTTTGCCGTTACAGGGCACAGACGGTGAGAGCCGCCAATAAACGCAGGATTAAGAGTCCAAGGTATTGTTGCGGCCAGAGAGTGTGGCTTTCCACTCGCAACCTTCCTCTTACGACAGCTTCTCGTAAGTTGACTCCGCGGTTCATTGGTCCGTTCCGTGTCTCCCAGGTCGTCAATCCTGTCGCTGTGCGACTGCTTCTTCCGCGACATCTTCGTCGCGTCCATCCTGTCTTCCATGTCTCCTGTGTTAAGCCCTTTCTTCGCACCCCCGTTCGTCTTCCCTCCCCCTCCCGTCCTTGTCGAGCGCACCTATTTACAAGGTACATAAGATTATGGACATGCGTTCTCGGGGACGGGGTCACCAATACCTAGTGGATTGGGAGGGTTACGGTCCTGAGGAGAGGAGTTGGGTTCCGTCTCGGGACGTGCTGGACCGTTCGCTCATCGATGATTTCCTCCGTTGCCGCCAGGATTCCTCCTCGAGTGCGCCAGGAGGCGCTCGGTGAGTGGGGGGGTACTGTCATGTTTGTCATTTATTGTCATGTCTTGTCCCTGTGCTCCCCATGCTATTTGTTTCCCTCTGCTGGTCTTGTTTGGTTCTATCCCTCTCTCTCCCCCTCCCTCTCTCACTCTCTCGCTCTCTCTTCTCTCTGTCGTTCCGTTCCTGCTCCCAGCTGTTCCTATTCCCCTAATCATCATTTAGTCTTCCCACACCTGTTCCCGATCCTTTCCCCTGATTAGAGTCCCTATTTATTCCTTTGTGATCCGTTCCTGTTCCGTCGGTTCCTTGTATTGTATTCACCATGCTGTGATTGCGTTTCGCCCTGTCCTGTCGTGTTTTTGCCGTGATTGTGTATCACCCTGTCCTGTCGTGTTTTGTGCCTTCATCAGATGCTGCGTGTGAGCAGGTGTCTCAGTCGACTACGGCCTGCGCCTACCCGAAGCGACCTGCAGTCTGTGGCCGCTTCTCCAGTTGTTTTCCCCTCTACAAATCTAGAGGATTTCTGTTATTCCGTTTTGGACTTTAATAAACTCTGTTTCTGTTAAGTCGCGTTTGGGTCCTCTTTCACCTGCATGACAACCTGGCCATGCTGCTGCTCCAGTTTCAACTGGCCTGGGCCCTAGGACCATGTCCCAGGACTACCTGACATGAGGACTCCTTGCTGTCCCCAGTCCACCTGGCCATGCTCCTGCTCCAGTTTCAACTGTTCTGCCTTACTATTATTCAACCATGCTGGTCATTTATGAACATTTGAACATCTTGGCCACGTTCTGTTATAATCTCCACCCGGCACAGCCAGAAGAGGACTGGCCACCCCACATATGCTCTCTCTAATTCTCTCTTTCTTTCTCTCTCTCGGAGGACCTGAGCCCTAGGACCATGCCCCAGGACTACCTGACATGATGGCTCCTTGCTGTCCCCAGTCCACCTGACTGTGCTGCTGCTCCAGTTTCAACTGTTCTGCCTTATTATTATTTGACCATGCTGGTCATTTATGAACATTTGAACATCTTGGTCATGTTCTGTTATAATCTCTACCCGGCACAGCCAGAAGAGGACTGGCCACCCCACCGCCATCCAGGACCTCTACACTAGGTGGTGTCAGAGGAAGGCCCTAAAGATTGTTAAAGACCCCAGCCACCCCAGTCATAGACTGTTTTCTCTACTACCGCATGGCAAGCGGTACCGGAGTGCCAAGTCTAGGACAAAAAGGCTTCTCAACAGTTTTTACCCCCAAGCCATAAGACTCCTGAACAGGTAACCAAAGGTTACTCAAACTATTTGCATTGTGTGTGTCCCCCTCCCCCTCCACCACCCCCAACCTCTCTTTTACGCTGCTGCTACTCTCTGTTTATCTATATATGCATAGCCATTTTAACTATACACTCATGAACATACTACCTCAATTGGCCCGACCAACCAGTGCTCCCGCACATTGTTATTTCTTACATTAGTACCCCAGGTCATCTTAGGTTTCATTACATACAGTCGAGAAGAACTACTGAATATAAGATCAGCGTCAACTCACCATCAGTACGACCAAGAATATGTTTTCCGCGACGCGGATCCTGTGTTCTGCCTTACAAACAGGACAACGGAATGGATCGCATGCAGCGACCCAAGGAAACGACTCCGAAAAAGAGGGAAACGCGGCGGTGTTCTGGTCAGACTCCGAAAAAGGGCACATCGCGCACCACTTCCCAGTATTCTTCTTGCCAATGTCCAGTCTTTCGACAACAAGGTTGATGAAATCCGAGCAAGGGTGGCATTCCAGAGGGACATCAGAGACTGCAACGTTCTCTGCTTTACGGAAACATGGCTTACTGGGAAGACGCTATCCAGGGCGGTGCAGCCAACGGGTTTCTCCACGCATCGCGCCGACAGAAACAAACATCTCTCTGGTAAGAAGAGTGGCGGGGGCGTATGCCTCATGACTAACGGGACATGGTGTGATGAAGGAAACATACAGGAACTCAAATCCTTCTGTTCACCTGATTTAGAATTCCTCACAATCAAATGTAGACCGCATTATCTTCCAAGAGAATTCTCTTCGATTATAATCACAGCCGTATATATCCCCCCAAGCAGACACATCGATGGCTCTGAACGAACTTTATTTAACTCTTTGCAAACTGGAAAACATTTATCCGGAGGCTGCATTCATTGTAGCTGGGGATTTTAACAAAGCCAATCTGAAAACAAGACTCCCTAAATTTTATCAGCATATCAATTGCGCAACCAGGGGTGGTAAAACCTTGGATCATTGTTACTCTAACTTCCGCGACGCATATAAGGCCCTGCCCCGCCCCCCTTTCGGAAAAGCTGACCACGACTCCATTTTGCTGATCCCTGCCTACAGGCAGAAATTAAAACAAGAGGCTCCCACGCTGAGGTCTGTCCAACGCTGGTCAGACCAAGCTGACTCTACACTCCAAGACTGCTTCCATCACGTGGACTGGGACATGTTTCGTATTGCGTCAGATGGGAATATTGACGAATACGCTGATTCGGTGTGCGAGTTCATTAGAACGTGCGTCGAAGATGTCGTTCCCATAGCAACGATAAAAACATTCCCTAACCAGAAACCGTGGATTGATGGCATCTATATCAATATAGCAATCTATATTTAATATGAGTAATCCTTAATATCATTAATCTATCTTTAATATCATTAATCTATATTTAATATGAGTAATTCTTAATATCATTAATCCTTAATATCATAATATATCCTTTATATCATTCATCAATCTTTAATATCATTCATCAATCTTTAATATCATTCATCAATCTTTAATATCATTCATCAATCTTTAATATCATTAATCATTAATATCATTAATCTATCTTTAATATCATTCATCTATCTTTAATATCATTCATCAATCTTTAATATCATTAATCATTAATATCATTAATCTATCATTAATATCATTCATCTATCTTTAATATCATTCATCAATCTTTAATATCATTCATCAATCTTTAATATCATTAATCATTAATATCATTAATCTATCTTTAATATCATTCATCTATCTTTAATATCATTCATCAATCTTTAATATCATTAATCATTAATATCATTAATCTATCTTTAATATCATTCATCTATCTTTAATATCATTAATCTATCTTTAATATCATTCATCTATCTTTAATATCATTAATATTTAATATCATTAATCTATCTTTAATATCATTAATCTATCTTTAATATCATTCATCTACCTTTAATATCATTAATATTTAATATCATTCATCTATCTTTAATATCATTAATCTATCTTTAATATCATTCATCTATCTTTAATATCATTAATATTTAATATCATTCATCCTTAATATCCTTAATCTATCCTTAATATCATTAATCTATCTTTAATATCATTCATCAATCTTTAATATCATTAATCATTAATATCATTAATCTATCTTTAATATCATTCATCTATCTTTAATATCATTCATCAATCTTTAATATCATTAATCATTAATATCATTAATCTATCTTTAATATCATTAATCTTTAATATCATTCATCTATCTTTAATATCATTAATATTTAATATCATTAATCTATCTTTAATATCATTAATCTTTAATATCATTAATATTTAATATCATTCATCTATCTTTAATATCATTAATATTTAATATCATTCATCCTTAATATCCTTAATCTATCCTTAATATCATTAATCTATCTTTATTATCCTTAATCCTTAATGTCATTAATCTATCGTTAATATCAGTAATCTATCTTTAATGTCATTAATCTATCCTTAATGTAAGTAATCTATTCTTAATATCTATAATAATATTAACATGTCCAAGCAACCAATTCCATGAGCAGCAGCACTTTAAATCATACTAAATCAAATTGTATTTGTCACATGCGCCGAATTCACTTAACGGTATAGCTCAGGCCTTGATAGGGAGAGTAAGGATTTCTGGAGGTAGCTCAGGCCTTGATAGGGAGAGGAAGTGTTTTTGAGGATAGGTCAGGCCTTGATAGGAAGAGGAAGGTTTTCTGGAGGATACTTCATTGAGAGAGTAACTTAATTTATGTAGAATGTGTTGTTTAATTGAAAAAAACATTTAATACACTATATCAGGTATGAAGGTAAGACCAAGATGCAGACAACGTCCAATAACAATGGTGTAATAATCCAGGTCAAGACAGGCAGGGGTCAGTAAACAAGAGGTGGGAAAGTGGGCTGCGTTCAGGAGATCTATGTGTTTGAGAGCATGAGTTGGAAGCAGACATTAAAATATCCTTAATATCATTAATCAGTAATATCATGAATCTATTCTTAATTTCTTTAATCCTTAATATCTTTCCTTACTGTGTTTTTCTTTTCTCAGGAGAAAGCAGTTTTTGTGAATGTTGAATAGCCACCATGAGGCCCGCTGGTCTTTCCATTTTCATTGCCATCCTCTCAGCCTGTGTCCTGGGGTGCGGCTCCATGTGGCCTTACTCCAGACCGGAGTGGCAACAGGTTAACATTGATCGGCCAAATGAAGTGGAAATTCACTTAGTGCTTGGGCCATCCGATGTCTTCATCAATGACCAAGCTTATATTAGTTACGCAGATTCTTACATCAAAGGGAAAGCAGCTAAGGTGTGTGTTATGAAAGCAAACATAGACCAAAACGGTCAAACAACATTTCATGTGCTTAGCATGCCAGATGGGATGAGCAATGCACTTATTGAGAACGCTGATAGAGTCAAGATTACCTTGATTTCTCATGGTAACAGAAAACTGGTAGAGTTAACAAACTATGGTCAGAAACATTTTGGCGTGGACTACAACATCAACAACATGAATTACCATGAACTGGCTAATGTGGTGAAGGTATTGGTCAGCAATATGAAACAACCCCAAGTTGAAATGCGATTCATTGTGTGCAATGCTGGAACGGATGCCGCAAGCAATTACATGACTGGATTCATGAAGGAGGTGAATAATAATCATCTAGGGTTCCAGCTCCATAAGATTGTGGCGTACGACACCTTCCTGTCAACAACCGACACATTTAATGTTTACCAAACCCAAATGGGCAATGTTCCTGAAAACCTATTCTGGAGTTATGAGCAAAAGGGTATGGAACCTTTTCCTGCTGTCTTGGACCATGGGCAAATGACGAATAAAATGACCATAAAAGATCAAAGAAGATGTTTGTTTACTTATGAAAATGGAAACGTGTTTCGCAGCCCCTTGCGAAAAATTACTAATAATAATAACCAAATGGAGGTCGATTTGGAAACAAACATAAACCAGCTTAATGACCAAAACAGCTTTGGGGAGCAGCTAGATATGAACTTACATGGTTGTTATAAGAAGAGGCGACGACGCAGAAATGTGTGCAATTCAGAAGAGTATGTGGTGAAGGACAAGTCACTGCGCATTAAAGACGGTCAAGTGGAGGTTGAAGTGGCAAGCAGGAGGAATCCAGAGGACACCCACCTGGTCTCCTTCCCTCTAGATGAGTCCAGAACCTTCTACACCCGGCAGATCGAAGAGAATGCCATGCATCAGGGCAGTCGGGTGAAAGTGTCAGGTGGGGGTGCCTTGGACAAGATCAACAGAGGCATGGCGGTGTATGGCATTGTGGCTGGCTTCATTGGGGCGGGGAAGTTTTTTGCAGAGAATGATACAGCCAGAGGTGCCTTCACTCTCACCCAGTCTCTACACGGGCTTGGGGGGCTGACTGGCATGAATCAACAGCTCTCCAAAATGTCCCAGAACATATTAAAAAGCACCATCCGTAAAGGGGCAGAGAGATTGGGTCTAGAGAAGACATTGGAGAGAGTAAGCGGCTCACTGGAAAGAGTTCAGGAGAGTGCCGCTGGACAATTTATGAAGGACATTCCCTTCGTTGGCTTGGGTTTCCAATTCTA
Organism: Oncorhynchus gorbuscha; assembly: GCF_021184085.1. Classification (NCBI taxonomy): domain Eukaryota; kingdom Metazoa; phylum Chordata; class Actinopteri; order Salmoniformes; family Salmonidae; genus Oncorhynchus; species Oncorhynchus gorbuscha. Next base: position 87,328,097 of record NC_060177.1, on the reverse strand, counting down.
TTTCATAGCTGAAGATTCTGTAGCGATTCAGACAAGCAACAACTCTGACCCAGAACAGAAGAAATATTATGGCTTAAAAGTTTCAAACTTAGTCTTGGACGTGTCAACCACTGTGCTGTCCATCGCTGAGGTGGCCTTCCCTCCGGCCGCACTCATTCTGGAGCCCATAATCATTGGCCTGACCATAGTTAGGATGTCTCTCAGTGATTTTTACTGCGATGTTGTGAGTGAGCTGGACCGGCTGCCCAAGGGGGCTAATGACATACAGAAACTGACTGCTGTTTTAAAAGGGTTAGGGGAAGGTGCTTTGGATTTTGGGACTGGAGGGCTGCTGAGACAGATGAAAGAGGTGGATGAAGAATACAGAAAAAACCAAGAGCTTCTGCGGAAATTGTCTTCCCCCGGTGCCTATTACAGAATAGTGGCCAATGACGGTAACGTAAGCACCATCGACCTGACGGAAGGGGAGCTCTCACAATACGGGGGTTTGATAACGGTCCGGCTGTCGAACCACGGCAATGTCACCATTCAGATTGGAGGCATTGATGATGGGCGAGGCGGGGTCAAAACCATTGTGAAAACATTCCACAACCCTGCCATTCAGAGCATCATTCTTGGGGTGGGGGAGTCTCGCCAGTTCCTGTACACCCAGAAGACTGCAAACCTGTGGTGGGTCATCCCAGTGCACTCCAAAAAGGTAATCTGTGGAGAACTCCTGCTCCGCTCCTCCCTGTTCGGCACCTATTATGGGAATGACAAGGACAACTCATTCTTTGCCCTCCATCAACCGTCAGCAGAGCAGCCTCCACCAGCTCCCTCAGACCCTTGCGCTTATGGAGGCCTGGATTTGGACTACGTGATCCGGAACTATCGCTACACCATCCACGGTCATGGGGGGGATGACATTTTCTTTCTCGGGTCGCAGGCTTCGGTGCTCTCTGGCGGAGAAGGGAGGGACCTTTACGTCTTTCCCACAGACGGAAGCATTTCCGAGATTGACAATTTCTCCCACGATTTGTTTGAGGATCACCTGTTGATAAAAGCACCTTTCAGCCGCATTGATTGTATCCGGAATCAAAACGATCTTCTCCTCGTTTACGGACAACAGAAGAAGCACCAGATCACCATTAGGAACTGGTTTACCCACAGTAATGTTGACTACTATCAGCACATGACATTTCAGTCTTCTGATGGCGTCATGTTTAAAATAGCAGACAGAGGACTTATGGGGCACAAGTTCCATACTAACTGTGTCCCGGAAACTCTGGACAACACCAAATCCCAAAGTCTGATATCTCTCAGACTGGAGGGGGTTTACCAAAGTGTAATCAGGGTTTTGGGCAGCAATTTTAGTGACAGCATTTTAGGCAACAAGAGGGACAACGTTCTCAATGGTGGTCCGGGAGCAGATGTACTTGAAGGAGGAGAGGGAGCCGACACCTATGAGATCTTCCCAGCAGAAGGCTGTGATATCATCAACAACTACGCCACAGACCAGAAAGTAGACTTGGTGGTGTTTCACGTGCCCTTCCAGAGGATTCGTGCAGAACTGCTGGATGATGGTGTTCAGGTGACAGACGAAAAAGAGCCGAAGTCAACGTGCTTCCATTTGCAAAAGTGGAACACGGACAGACAATATCAACACTTGGCGTTTCTGTCTTCTGATCATGTGACTTTTTACATCTCAAAAAGTGAAGACAGTGGGCTGGTAAAGACGCCGCTGATTGTCGACCTCAGCACAGAGCAACATGGCAGCACCGTCAACCTCAACAAAACTGACCAACACTTCCACACCGTGGTGACTGTCTTCGACTCCCCCTATGATGACATCGTTGTCGGGAATGTGCTGGGCAATTTCCTCAGCTGCAGCGGGGGCAGGGACCACCTGCAGGGAGGAGGTGGCAGTGATAAATACGTCATCAAGTCTGGCTGCGGAGGAGCTCATATCAACAATCTCGCAGAAGACAAATCTAGCGACGTTTTGTTTATCCAGTATGCCTGGGGGGAAATCAAAACAGAGCTTCGATTGCCACACCTTGTTTTGAAGGTGGCAGTTGTTAACATTGAAGTCGTGCTGTGGAAGTGGTTCCAGGGTGAGAACTTCCAACACCTGGTTGTGCAGACTTCTGACGGCATCATCTCCACCTTGCCGCTCAATGAGTCCGACCAGGACGTCATGAGTCCCATGGAAATTAACCTCAGCAAGGAGGAGTGTATAGACCAGAAACAAATATTTGACTTGAGCAAAGAGCCCTGGAGGAAAGTGGAAAGGTTCCAAGCCAAATCTAGCAAGTGTTCATACACTGTGATTGGAAACTCTTTGGACAACTTCATTGACCCTGGCATTGGAAACATTTACAAGTACCAGTACCTGCGGGGAGGCAATGGGTCAGACACCTATGTCCTTGGCCATGCATACGGCTATGAGAACGAAATTGACAACGAGGCAGGAGACATGAAAATGGACAACCTCTTCCTTCAGGTCCTCTATGAAGACGTCGAAGTTCTCCTGGAGGGACCCCACATTATCATGTTCTCCCGCTCTAGGAACGACTCGGTCCGTGTACACTTGCTGAACTACTTGAAGGGGCCGAAGTTTCAGCACCTCCTGGTTCGTTCCTTGGATGGATTTCTGTTCAAAATCAATGGTGATTCTTACCCCTACAAGTCCGTTCTCAGCATTGACATGGCATCCTCCACCAAGAGCTGCAACATCAGCTGTGCCTCATCAGGAAGTGAATTCAGAAATGTTTCTAGAATACGTGGCGCCACTGCCTTCAGTAACTACATCACGGGGAGCAACGGCAGTTTCCTTATTACCGGGGGCAACATGAATGACTATATCCATGGCCACCAGGGAAGCGAGATGATCGAGGGCTTTGGAGGAAATGACATCATCATCGGAGATGGCGGGAATGACGTCCTGGAGGGGGGAGAAGGGGAGGATGAAATCCAGGGTGGCGAGGGAGACGACTTAATCTATGGGGGAGGTGGGGCCGACAGGATTGACGGGGGTCCTGGGATAGATACAGTATTCTTCAGTGGAGACGTGCGGACAGGCAGTGGGGTCACGGTGGACCTACACTCAGGCAGGGGGTGGGGAGCAGACGCGGAAAATGACACCTTCACTGGTGTGGAGAGGGTGATTGGGACAGAGTTCAACGACCTGCTGATTGGCGACAACGAGGATAACCAGCTGATTGGGAAATTCGGAAATGACAGTCTGGTGCCGGAACACGGGTCAGACCTGCTGTGTGGGGGGCCAGGAAGAGACCTTTACATTCTGGACGACAGCAGCGGAGTAAAACACATCGACAACTTCGCCTCAGATGGGATCGAAGATAGCGTTCTAATTCGTAACTTCGCCCCCCAGGACGCCTGCTTCTTTACTTTAGAAGGAAACCTTGTTGTTTCAATGCACTACCGAGACCCTCTTCTAAAACTGATTGGCAGAGACTCGCTCACTGTGATTTTTGACAACTGGAGCAGCAACCGCTCGCTTTACCAACACATCAGCTTTGCCTTTGCAAACAACACCCTGACCGACTCATCCTACTTCAACTCAGCTGTTGAGATTAGCCCCTCCCTCAAGGCTTTTAACTCATCCCTTCCGCCCTTCAGCGTGACACGTGCTAATGAGACGGCCATTGAAGTAGAAGACATGGCTCTGGGGAGAGTAGGAAGTGTGGCAGAGTCAATGTTCCGCTATCATTTAAAAGTGTCAGACCAGCTTTTCCACACCGACACTTTACCTTGGGGTAACAGCCCCTCATTGGAAATCACTGGCCTCCTTTCTGGAGTCCTTTACACCTTTCAGCTCTACCTGACAAGATGTGAAGTTCCAGTGTTGGTTTTATGGGAGGCAGCACAGAGAACGAAACCCAATCCGCCAGTGTCTCTGAAAGTGCTGCACGTCACCCACAGCAGCGTGATGATAAACTGGGCGGCACCCCCTGTGGGGTCTGACCCCGACAGCGAGAGGTACACTTACGTGGTGCTTGTGGAAGAAGACAGTGGTGACCTGGTGGCGCACTTCAACACCAGCGACGCTAGAGCGGAAATCCGCGACTTAAAACCCAAATGTGCATTCAAGGTCTTTGTGTCATCGGTAATAGAAGAGATGGAAAGTCAGAAGGCTGTCTTCCCACCAATAGAAACTCTAAGCATATGCTTTGGCTTCATCGCCCCCAGTGGAAGCACTATCGTTGAGGAGAAAATGACAGCGGATGGACCGGTGGCGGTGATTGAGTGCCTGGAGGGCTACCAGCTGACCTCTAGCTCTGAAATTCAATGCACACCATCAGCCCTATTACTACACTTGAATAGGCCCTGTGTCCCCAGAAGCTGCATCCATTGGGGCAATTATGTTCCTCATGGCATAATTATCTCTGTTATCTGTCTTGGTGTCGACTTCAAAAGCAGATGTCACTACGGTACTTTTCAACCCACCCCTCCGTTTTGCTGCAGTACCCCACCGGAGATCAACAACGGGTTTCACCGTTCCCTGCAACACTCAAACTACATTACAATCGGATACAGCTGTGACTCAGGGTACGATCTTTTTGGGGTGTCCAGCTTTACATGCCAGGTAGAATCAGGAGAGTGGTTCCCACCCCCTAGTGCTGGAATACTGCAATGCAAACCAAGCCCCTGCCTTGCCCCTCCCCAGGTTCCTCATGGTAAATTCTATTCACCTTCAGGTAGCACAAGGAATTTCAAAGAAGGGGACACTCTGTACTTGAGATGTGATCATTTCCACCACATTTCCTCTGAGGACAGCACCATCACCTGCCACGGTGGTGACTGGGGATTGATAACCTCACCCTGTGAGCCTGACTTCCATCTGGTCAACATTCAAGATGGCCTTTATGACTTAGTTGGCGATATCGTGGCATGGAGAGTTTCCTTCCATAATATTGATCCCTACGCCAGGTTTGCCTGTGCAGATAGACAGTTGGAGTTTGTAACACTGACAGGGACTCCCAGGAGTCCACAGGTGAAATGTAGAAAAGTAAAGCTGCAGACAAGTGGCTCGGGTTACACAGGGATCGTTGAGGGGAACGTGGACGAGGCCGGTTGGAGCAAAGTTTGTGTTGAAGACTCAACTGCCGCTAAAGCGGTCTGTGGACATCTGTTTCCTGGTCATGGTGAGTCAGCACTTATGTACAGTTGGTGGTCCAACATGATTGACACCCTTCATAAATATGACTGTATGAAACGAATAATACCAATACTGAGCTTCAGTATACTGTATGCTCCAATTATTTTTTATACTAATGCAGTTGTTCAGATAGGTTTGTTGTTCAGATAGGCAGACACACACACACACACACACACACACACACACACACACACACACACACACACACACACACACACACACACACACACACACACACACACACACACACACACACACACACACAGACACACAGACACACAGACAGACAGACAGACAGACAGACAGACAGACAGACAGACAGACAGACAGACAGACAGACAGACAGACAGACAGACAGACAGACAGACAGACACTTATAGACAGACATACAGACAGACACTTATAGACAGACAGACATACAGACAGACACTTATAGACAGACAGACATACAGACAGACACTTATAGACAGACAGACATACAGACAGACACTTATAGACAGACAGACATACAGACAGACACTTATAGACAGACAGACATACAGACAGACACTTATAGACAGACAGACATACAGACAGACACTTATAGACAGACAGACATACAGACAGACAGACAGACAGACAGACAGACAGACAGACAGACAGACAGACAGACAGACAGACAGACAGACAGACAGACAGACAGACAGACAGACAGACAGACAGACAGACAGACATACAGACACACACATAGACAGTGCCTTCGGAAAGTATTCAGACCCCTTGACTTTTTCCACATTTTGTTGGGGCTTATTCTAAAATGTATTAAATATATATTTTATCCTCATCAATTTACACACAAACCCCCTTAATGACAAAGCAAAACAAGATTTTAGAAATGTTTGCTAATTTATAAAAAATGTAAAACTGAAATATGACATTTACATAAGTATTCAGACCCTTTACTCAGTACTTTGTTGAAGCATCTTTGGCAGTGATTATTACAGCCTTGAGTCTTCTGGGTATGATGCCGCAAGCTTGGCACATCTGTATTTGGAGAGTTTCTCCCATTCTTCTCTGCAGATCCTCTCAAGGTCTGTCAGGTTGGATGGGTAGAGTTGCTGCATAGCTATTTTCTGTTCTCTCCAGAGATGTTAGATCGGGTCTGGTCCGGGCTCTGGCTGGGCCACTCAGGGACATTCCGAGACTAGTCCCAAAGCCACTCCTGTGTTGTCTTGGCTGTGTGCTTAGGGTCATTGTCCTGTCTGAGGTCCTGAGCGCTCTGGAGCAGGTTTTCATCAAGTATCTGTACTTTGCTCCGTTCATCTTTCCCTCAATCTGGACTAGTCCCTATTGCTGAAAAACATCCCTACAGCATGATGCTGCCACCACCATGCTCCCCTGTAGGGATGGTGCCAGGTTTCCTCCAGAAGTGATGCTTGGCATTCAGGCCAAAGAGTTCAAACTTGGTTTCATCAGGCCAGAGAATCTTGTCTTTAGGTGCATTTCAGCAAACTCAAAGCGCGCTCTCATGTGTCTTTTACTAATATAAATGCCAAATAGGTGGAGTGCTGCAGAGATGGTTGTCCTTCTGGAAGGTTCTCCCATCTCCACAGAGGAAGTCTAGAGCTCTGTCAGACTGACCATCAGGTTCTTGGTCACCTCCCCGACCAAGGCCCTTCTCCCAAATTTCTTAGTTTGGCCGGGTGGCCAGCTCTAGGAAGAGTCTTGGTGGTTCCAAACTTCTTCCATTTAAGAATGCTGCAGAAATGTTTTGACACCCTTCCCCAGATCTGTGCACAATCCTGTCTCGAAGCACTATTGACAATTCCTTCGACCTCATGGCTTGGTTTTTGCTCTGACATGCACTGTCAACTGTGGGACCCTTATATAGACAGGTGTGTGCCTTTCCAAATCATGTCCAAACAATTGAATTTACCACAGGTGGATTCCAATCAAGTTGTAGAAACATCTCAAGGATGATCAGTGGAAACAGGATGCAATTGAGCTAAATTTCACTTCTCATAGCAGGGTCTGAATACTTATGTAAATAAGGTATTTCTTTTGAACATTTAATACATTTGCTAAAATTTCTAAAAACCTATTTTCACTTTGTCATTATGGGGTATTGTGTGTAGATTGCTGATTATTTAAAAACAAAAATCAATTTTAGAATCAGGCTGTAACTTAACAAAATGTGGAAAAAGTCAAGGGGTCTGAATACTTTCCAAAGGCATTGTAGACACACACATAGACACACTCACTAAACAAACACAGAGATACACATACACAGCAGTATGAACTCACCAGACATACATAATATCATATTAATATCCAAGTACTGTAATATAAATTCCTCTGATGTAATATTGAGTTATTGAGTATATGAGTCTGGTGAGTTTATATTGTTTATATTTCTGTTTCCATTACAGATATTGTGTTTATATTTCTGTTTCCATGACAGATATTGTGTTTATATTTCTGTTTCCATGACAGATATTGTGTTTATATTTCTGTTTCCATGACAGATATTGTCTTTATATTTCTGTTTACATGACAAATATTGTCTTTATATTTGTTTCCATGACAGATATTGTGTTTATATTTCTGTTTCCATGACAGATATTATCTTTATATTTCTGTTTACATGACAAATATTGTCTTTATATTTCTGTTTCCATGACAGATATTGTCTTTATATTTCTGTTTCCATGACAGATATTGTGTTTATATTTCTGTTTACATGACAAATATTGTCTTTATATTTGTTTCCATGACAGATATTGTGTTTATATTTCTGTTTCCATGACAGATATTGATTGTCTTTATATTTCTGTTTCCATGACAGATATTGTGTTTATATTTCTGTTTCCATGACAGATATTGTCTTTATATTTCTGTTTCCATGACAGATATTGTCTTTATATTTCTATTTCCATGACATATGTGTTACATTGCTGTTTTCATGTGTTCTTGTATTTTGTTGCTGTTGTGTATACAGAATGGACAGCATCAGTGATCGACAGTGGAAGGTTTGTTTCTCAACAGACACACATCTGCGATGTCATGGGATGTAGGTTCATACCAGAAACATTGACCTGCAGCAAACAGATCCAATGCAGACAGCGCTGTGATCCCTATGAAGTTCCCAATGGCCAAGCACTTTGTGCCTCCAATTTTGAAGGAGAAAAATGCGATATAACGTGTAACCGACTCTATAATCTTGAAGTCTCCTCTCAGATCCAGTGTACCAGTTCTGGATGGTCAAGCTTTCCCTACTGCATCGGTGAGTGGACGTCAACATGGCCATTGTTATTTTTTTATTTGGCTACCAACAAAGGCTACCAAATACAATCCATTCTATACAAAGAATGCCAATTATCTTATCTTTTCTCCCCAATTTGGAATAGCCAGATATTGACATATTTATTTAAAAAAAAATTGAGTGCAGTAAATTATGTGACCAGTACATGGGATGTCTAAGTGTAATAATCACAACAACAACAGATTTCATAGTAAAACACAGGTCAGCATAAGACAAGGGTAGCCTACACTACATTTATAAACATCTTCCCACATTTTCAGACTGATTTTTCAGAGGGGAGAACAGGGTGCATAATAACACCGTTGATACACCAGAAAGGTTGTAAAATGTATTTTTCCAAAGTCATATGCAATTGACCATACAATACAATCTGAAAATACAGCCGTATTACAGTGTATTAAATAATTGTATGTAAATAGAAATGTGATCCAAAATATAATATATATAATAATAATATATGCCATTTAGCAGACGCTTTTATCCAAAGCAACTTACTGTCATGTGTGCATACATTCTACGTATGGGTGGTCCCAGGGATCGAACCCACTACCCTGGCGTTACAAGCGCCATGCTCTACCAACTGAGCTACAGAAGGACCACATATACCCGCTGAATTATTTTACTAAGTAAAACATGACCTTAAACTTTCTGCGACTAAAAATGGTTGAATTGAACTTACTCCAGTAAAATACTTGTGCTTAACTGGGGGAAATGCAATGTTTTGAATGATCCTTTAAAAAAAAACAGAAGCATACCACCCTGCATCCCACTGCTGTCTCGCGTCTGAAACTAGGCAGAGTTGGTACTGGTTGGTCCCTGAATGGGAGACCAGATGGTGCTGGAGGGCCAGTCGGAGTCACTCTTTCCTCTGGTCTAAAAAGTGTTCCAATACCCCAGGGCAGTGATTGGGGCCATTGCCCTGTGTAGGTTGCTGTCTTTTGGATGGGATGTTAAACGGGTGACCTGACTGTCTGTGGTCATTAAAGATCCCATGGCACTTATTGTAATAGTAGGGGTGTTAACCCTGGTGTCCTGGTTACATTTCCCAATCTAAACATCACGGCCATCTAATCATCCCCTGCTCCCAATTGGCTGATTCATCCCTCTTCCCTGTAACCATTACCCCGGTTGTTGCGAAAATGAGAATGTGTTCTCAGTCAACTTACTGGTTAAAAAAACATTATAAAAACCTGAACAGTTTGTGATAACTGTATTATTTGATGAAATGTGCATGTTAAAGGCTAAGAAAATCTCAATTTCAAATCATTTATGGGTAACATTGAAGTACCATACTGTGATTGTTTTTCAATTAAAATGTTTTTTTTTTGTGTTTAAAAAAAAATGCTTCTTAGCAAAGAACAATTTCTCAAGCAAGAATTTTTGCTAGGTCTGTCTGGGAGTGGTCTGAGTGGGGAGGGGAAAATGATAACTAGCTGTGATTTGTAGAAAGGTTTGGAACTATCTTTCTTATTGTATTGGTCTATTAACTAATCCACTGGCCAAAACTCTATTTAATTTTACCTTTATTTAACTAGGCAAGTCAGTTAAGAACAAATTCTTATTTTCAATGACGGCCTAGGAACAGTGGGTTAACTGCCTGTTCAGGGGTAGAACAACAGATTTGTAGCTTGTCAGCTCGGGGATTTGAACTTGCAACCTTCCGGTTACTAGTCCAACGCTCTAACCACTAGGCTACCCTGCAGCCCCTATGCACCAAAACAGGCTGAAATGTCAGGCGGTCTTTTCAAATAGCTCTCACACTATAGTAGTGAAATTGCACTGCAACAACCATTTGTGCTCTAAATATGTCCCTTCTGAAACCAATATGTTTTGTGGACGCATGCGGTTTCTACTTCCGGGTCACACAAGACTCCACCTGTATCTAGCTGGCTGTGCAGAAGTATCATTTGACTATGTTGAAAAATTATTACCGCAGTGCTTGAAAAAAATCCATGGAACAATGGCAGTCATTCTGGGCTTAAAAAGGGGAACTCAAATGTTTTTTTTTTTGTGTGTGTTTTATATGTTCTCATATGTTGCTGCAACTGTTAAGTAAAAGGTGTGTACATTCTGAAAATGTGTTTCACGTCATTACATTTCAGTGTACACAATGTCCAAGATGACTTCACATATACCCTTAAGAAGAACCCGAGAACCTTTTCCATCAGATTGTTTTGCTCATGTGTCTATGATGGAGGGGTTGATGGGAAGTGTAGTTCTAAAGTTATTTATCTGAAAGAGTACATTAGGAAAGCCATCTTGGAAACCGAGCACTGTGTAGAGATTGCAATTTAATAGCGTGGACAGGATGTCAAAACAATTCAAGAATAAATACAAAACACACACCTTATTTAAACAGTTGTGGCAACACATGGAAACATGTAGCACACACAAAAGAAAAACCACTTGAGATGGTTAAATAAAGTTGCATTAGTGACTAACTCCTGCCTAAAGTGCAAATATTGCTATCATCAGAGTTTCTCCCAGCTGCCACATTCAGAATATTCCACTGAGCCACTCAGGGAAATCCATTTCTATTAATCTATTTGAAAGGTAAATATTCATTTGACTAACCTGCATTCTTTCTCTCTTCTGCCCCCAGAGAGTGGGGATTGTGGCTATGACAACGAGAGTGGACCCCATTTCATGAAGTGCTTGAGCAAGCTTTGGGTTGAGGCAGGTTGTAGCCTCCAGACCGAAGGTTCTCCTACAAGGAACCCGGAATTAGTAAGATACTGGAACACAATGACTGTGAGTGAGGTGAGGAGAAACATGGCCGAATACCCCAGTAAAAACGCATTCACTATAAACACAGTGTGCGAGGAAGATGAGGAGTGCTTCCCCGCCCATGCCACGGTGCTCACCAGTGACGGATCCAGGAGAACCATGGCAGAGCTGAGCGTGGGGGACAGGGTGCTGGCGGTCGACGCTGCTGGCCGGCCCACCTTCAGCGAGGTCCTCCTGTGGCTTGATCGGCGGAGCGGCTCAAGGGAGCTTTACCTCCTGCTGGACACGGAGGGGTCCGAGGAGCCCCTGTACATCACACCTGACCATGTTCTCTTCATCGCCCCCGACAACGCAACAACAATTGACTTGGCCAGCGACGCACGCAGGGTGCCGGTGTTCGCCAAGGATGTCCTCCCGGGCCACCTAATCTACCTGCATGACCCCAGCACTGGATCACTGGAGGCCAAACGTGTGACCGAAGTGAGCGAGGCAGAGAGCCTAGGGGCCTACGCTCCCCTGACTGTGGAGGGGAACCTGGTGGTGGACGGACGCCTAGTTTCCTGCTACACCCTGCAGTGCCGGCAGCAGCTTGCTCACCTCACCTTCATCCCCTACAGGCTCCTCCACATCCTGCGCTCTTCCCTCTCTCTCCTTGGGGACCGGCTTCTGGCTCCCCCGAGGCAGGTGCAGGAAGACCAGGAAGGTATGCACTGGTACGCGAACGCCTTGTACCAGCTGGGCCGGTGGATGGGGTATCCATTCAGTGAGACATGCTATTCCATCGACCTGCTGAGCTACCACTACCCCAGATCTGCCACTGGTCCGCTGTGAAGGCTGTCCACCTAAACTCCTCCACAGTCAGATGCCTCACTTATTTGTCTTTCTATAAACTAGGGTAGCAGTGACAATTTCCTACACTCAACAACTTGTTACAGCTGTTTCATGGCAATACATGTCATTACATAAGATATAACAGGGGATCATAGTTATATTCAATCAAACTGATGTGTTGATTTAAGTGTTTATTAGTCCTTTATCATGGTTGGTGTCTTGACTGAATTTGTTCAAAATTGTGTGGCATAAAACATAAAACATTGTTTTTTTTCTCCTTGCGTTTATGGCAGTGTGTTGTTGTCGTTATATCATATGTTAAGAATGAATCAGTTAAATTAGATTAATTAATTAAATTAGTTGAACTGGAACTCTGTAAGAATCCTGTCTGAATGGTTTTTTTTGTATAGAGATCTCAGAAATGCAGTGTAACTACGAAACATTTAATTTTATGTTGGGGGGGTGAAAATAGTTTTCATGGGGCACACAAATCCCACATTATGTGTGCGATAGCAAAATCGAATGCTTTTCACCGAAAGAGTCACCTTACCTTGATACTTAAAACCTGAATGATGCCGTCATTAGCTTGATTCTTCAATAGTTTTGCATGATACTTGTAAATGCTTTAAAAAATATTTTATTTGACACAGCAAGTTTACTGTGCATTTCTCGTTAAGTTGTATCTCAATTAAAACCCCTTATGAACTCTAAAGAACCACCATACAGTATGGTGTTCAAAGAAAGTACAATATATTACCTGCAGTGTGTACTTGTCTTGGACAGTACACTATATTCTCTGTCAGATTTATTCTAATATAGACACATACAGGTAACTGCCAAGATAATGGAAACATTTGACTAAATGGGGATAGTAGTAGTAGTAGGTTTAACTGGTTTCTCACAGTCATAGACTGAAATGTACACCAATTTACAGTCATAACATCAATCAAATATAATTATCAGATCCTAAACTAGCAAAATAGTTAATATAATACAATGTTAAAATATACAATAAAAAAAAAACAACAATGACAAGTGGGTGGCAGCTATATTTATTATTTTTATTTATTCAACTAGGCAAGTCAGTTAAGAACAATTCTTATTTCCAATTACAGCCTAGGAAGAGTGGGTTAACTGCCTGTTCAGGGGCAGAACGACAGATTTGTACCGTGTGAGCTTGGGGATTTGAACTTTCAACCTTCCGGTTACTAGTCCAACACTCTAACCTCTAGGCTACCCTGCTGCTTTTCAGAAATCACATCTTTAGAGTTCTTAGGAAGACATTTGCCCTGGGCTATATGGTGTATGCATGATCAGTGTAGTGAAGAATGGGATGGTAGAGTTCTGACACCAACCTGTACGTGTCATCGGAGTATTCAGTTTGTGGCTGTTGCGGGTTTCCTGTCCAGTAATCTGCTGTCTGCTTGGGTGGAGCCAATCTGCAAACTGGGAGTTCTGCAGGGATTTAGTAAATGTCAGTCGGATCTGATCCCGTCTGCTCTCCAAAGACATGACTCAGAGGGTTTACACGAGCGTGGAGCAATTAACATCCTATTATGCTTAGGGTCATGCATAAAAATGCTGAGCAGGCCATTATTTTGGCTATAATGGCTATGCCCCCCATAGGGTGACAATGCCCTCATCCACAGCGCACAAGCGGTCACTGAATGGTTTGCTGAGCATGAATGAATGATGTAAACCATATGCCATGGTCGTCCTGCTGATGGGACCCCCTAATGGGGTCTGGGTGTGTGTGTGTGTACCATTGTTGGAGTTGCGGGTTAATTGCAGACTGGCAGTAGATACCCATCTACGGTGCACTGAATAAGCTACAATAAACTGGACAAGGGCAACAGCTAGGCTATACACTATAGGGAAGACAAATGCCACAACCTATAACTGCGTTTAGCCTGATTAATCATGTTAAATACAGTCACACACTGCAAAAACTGATATAGCCTCAAGCTATAGGAACATTTGCTATCTAACTGGGAGTCTCCTGAGTGAAAACATCCGAAGTTCTTCACAGGTAAATTATTTAATTTGGTTGCTTTTCTTATTTTCGTGAAAATGTTGCCTGGTGCCAGCAGAGCCAAGCATAGCATTATGCCATGATAAACTTACACAAATGCTTGTCTAGCGTTGGCTGTAACGCATATTTTGAAAATCTGAGATGACAGTGTGATTAACAAAAGGCTAAGCTTGTGTTTGAATATATTTCATTTGCGATTTTCATGAATAGGAAAAGTTTCTAGGGGTATTTATGTCCTCTGCGTTATGCTAATTCGTTTGAGGCTATGATTACGCTCCCGGATCCGGGATTGCAAGTCGCAAGATTAAGGTCAGAACCCCCCACAAGGTACTTGGAGTCAAACATACAGGCCTGGATGAGGTCTTTAAGGTCAGGGCCTTCCGCAAGGCTCACAAAATCATTTTAGACCCAAGCCACCCCCTGTACCTGGACTTTGAACTACTCCCCTCTGGGCGCAGGTATAGGGCACCCCTCAGCAGGAAAAACAGAACGAGACAATCATTTGTGCCAGGTGTGATATCCCTCCTAAATAGCTTGGGCTAATGTTCCTATCGACTCCGTAAGGCCAGCACTCTAGTCTTTAAATTGTTTTATTTTTTAGTTATTTATTACTTTATTTATTTATTTAAAGGCCACGTTAAATGTGTACATGACACTGCAACAAAATTTCCCCATGGGGACAATAAAGTCAGTAAGTAAGTAAGAAGATGTCACTTACAAGCTCCAATCACAGCTTCCCACCACAGTACCAATCAAATCTAAATGTATTTGTCACATGCGCCGAATGGAACAAGTGTAGACCTTACGGTGAAATGTTGACTTTACAAGCCCTTAAACCAACAGTGCAGTTCAAGAAGAGTTAAGAGAATATTGACCAAATAGACTAAAATAAAAAGTACAAACAAAAAGTAACGCAATAAGAATAAGAATAACAAGGCTATATACAGACTGTACCGAGTCAGTGTGCGGGGGTACAGGTTAGTTGAGGTAATTTATACATGTAGGTGTGACTGTTGTGAAATAAAACAGCAAGAGTGCAGAGGGATAAACACAGGCACCTTAATTGGGGAAGATGGGCTTGTGGTAATGACTGGAGCTGAATCAGTGGAATGGTATCAAATTGTCACGATCGTCTGAATGATAGGACCAAGGCCCAGCGTACTTAGAGTTCCACATGTTTAATAAATATGAAACTCAACAAAAACAATACAGAAGAAAACGAAGATCCCACAAACTACAGGTGGAAAACAGGTCTGCCTAAGTATGATCCCCAATCAGAGACAACGATAGACAGCTGCCTCTGATTGGGAACCATACCTGGCCAACAAAGAAATATAAAACATAGATTGCCCACCCTAGTCACACCCTGACCTAACCAAATAGAAAATATAGATTGCCCACCCTAGTCACACCCTGACCTAACCAAATAGAAAACATAGATTGCCCATCCTAGTCACACCTGACCTAACCAAATAGAAAACATAGATTGCCCACCCTAGTCACACCCTGACCTAACCAAATAGAAAACATAGATTGCCCACCCTAGTCACACCCTGACCTAACCAAATAGAAAACATAGATTGCCCACCCTAGTCACACCCTGACCTAACCAAATAGAAAACATAGATTGCCCATCCTAGTCACACCCTGACCTAACCAAATAGAAAACATAGATTGCCCATCCTAGTCACACCCTGACCTAACCAAATAGAAAACATAGATTGCCCACCCTAGTCACACCCTGACCTAACCAAATAGAAAATGAAAAGGATCTCTAAAGTCAGGGTATGACACAAATACATCCAACACATTGTTTCCAGGTGTTTGCTGCCATTCCATTCGCTCCGTTCCGCCCGTTCTCCCTTCAGCAGACTCCACTGTGGACTGTCGTACCCATCACCCCAGTCTCTCAGTCACAAAGTTTATTGGGTGACAAAGGTTCTGATAGATAGTAAGTACAAATGTTTGTGACACTGTAATAGGTTGTTATCAAGAAAACGTCACAATAAGGTGCAGAGCGTTTGATTTTCCTGCCCGAGGGGGGCAAGGAGACCCCCAGCTCCGCTACAAGCTTTGACAACTGAGCGGCGTTTTTCAATGGAATGTTAAATATGAACTATTTGGTTGTAATATCATCACCTCTTGAAGAGAATAGTCAGAACAACACATTTCAGATTGTTCCATGCAAAACATTTAGGTCTATCATCAGAGTTGTACAGCGAGTCACTGGATGCCATTCATGTTCTGTAAACATCGATTGATCATATCATTTCAGATATGTGAAGGTAGCCTCACGATACCTCTCAATATTGGCCACCATTTATTTGATATTTGAGTGATACACTGAACAAAAATATAAACGCAACTCGCAACAATTTCAAAGATTTTACTGAGTTACAGTTCATATAATGAAAATCAGTCAATTGAAATAAATTCATTAGGTCCTAATCTATGGATTTCACATGACTGGGAATACAGATATGCATCTGTTGGTCACAGATACTTTAAAAAAGTTAGGGGGGTGGATCAGAAAACCAGTCAGTATCTGGTGTGACCACCATTTGCCTCATGCAGCACATCTCCTTCACATAGAGTTGATCAGGCTGTTGATTGTGGCCTGTGGAATGTTGTCCCACTCCTCTTCAATAGCTGTTCAAAGTTGCTGGATATTGGCGGGAACTGGAACACTCTGTTGTACACGTCGATGCAGAGCATCCCAAACAGGCTCAATGGGTGCCATGTCTGGTGAGTATGTAGGCCATGGAAGAACTGGGACATTTTCAGCTTCCAGGAATTGTATACTTAAGCAATAAGGCACGGAGGGGTGTGGTATATGGCCAATATACAACGGCTAAGGGCTGGTCTTATGCAGGACATGGGGCCGTGCATTATCATTCTGAAACATGAGGTGATGGCGGCGGATGAATGGCACGACAATGGGCCACAGGATCTATCTCATCACGGTGTCTCTGTGCATTCAAATCAAATCAAGCTTTATTTATACACCACTTTACAGACACGGAATGCAAAGCATTGTGATTCACAGGAAAAAACAACAACAATGAAAATAACATCTGAAATATTTACTACTTACCACAAACATAAGAGGATAAACAAAAATAATAACAAAAACTGAATGACTATAAAGCATTTCTTCCAGCAGACAAGCGAGCTCGATAGCTAAAGATACAGTATCTTAGTTAGATAGTGTAATTAGGTTGTGAAGACTTGGTCGATATTAGCTACAGGTTTATAATTTTTGGTCAGATTAACCCAGCTGTTGGAGGAAAGCCTTTTCTCTCAGGCATACCGTAACCTACCTTTCATTATGTAATGAAACCATTTCTACCTCTGTTAACCATGACAACAACGTTGGCCCCTGTTGTCACCCACCTGTTGGAGGAAAGCCTTTTCTCTCAGGCATACCGTAACCTACCTTTCATTATGTAATGAAACCATTTCTACCTCTGTTAACCATGACAACAACGTTGGCCCCTGTTGTCACCCACCTGTTGGAGGAAAGCCTTTTCTCACAGTCATTATGTAATGAGACCATCTCTGTTAACCCAGGCTTCATCCCAAATTTCACCATATTCCCTATATAGTGCTCTATTTTTGGCCAGGGCCCATAGTGCTGTATAGAGAATAGGGTCCTTTCTGGGACGCAACATAGGATTTCAGTTCAAACCCCTGTTTGCCACGTAGTATAGGGCGTTGCCATCTCATAGCCAGCACCGTGGAGACTCATTGGCTGAGACGATGCTTGAGAACTGACCATATGTATGTTGCTATCACCTTTAGAGTGGAGGGGGCTGAAGGGACTGTACAGTATGTTATATTTACAGGGGTAGAATGCACAACATTCAGACGCTACAAGGCTGAGGTAAAGGACAGCCAATCCATATTTCTATCTCTCACTCTCTCTGTTGTCATTTCTTTGTCTCTATTTGGTTTGTTTCTCTCAGAAGTATCTTGGCTTCTCCCTCTATCTGTAGTTTTCTTCGTCTGTACTGGGTTTGTTTCTCTCAGAAGTATCTTGACTTCTCCCTCTATCTGTAGTTTTCTTCGTCTGTACTGGGTTTGTTTCTCTCAGATGTATCTTGGCTTCTCCCTCTATCTGTAGTTTTCTTCGTCTGTACTGGGTTTGTTTTTCTCAGAAGTATCTTGGCTTCTCCCTCTATCTGTAGTTTTCTTCGTCTCTACTGGGTTTGTTTCTCTCAGAAGTATCTTGGCTTCTCCCTCTATCTGTAGTTTTCTTTGTCTCTACTGGGTTTGTTTCTCTCAGAAGGATCTTGACTTCTCCCTCTCTCTGTAGTTTTCTTCGTCTGTACTGGGTTTGTTTCTCTCAGAAGTATCTTGACTTCTCCCTCTATCTGTAGTTTTCTTCGTCTGTACTGGGTTTGTTTTTCTCAGAAGTATCTTGGCTTCTCCCTCTCTCGTTCTCTCTGTATGTGGCATGTGTATTTTCTTCTTCTCTCTCCTAGTGGTTATCCCTAAACTGAACGAGACCTTGAAATGGATGTACATTGTTATTGTTATTGTTATGTGTGTATGTTTACGGTTTGAAGACAGTTTCTGCTCTGTGACAAGGTCATACACCCTCTTTAACCTCTACGGACCCCCCCCCCGCGCGCGGGAAGGTTAGACAAGTCACAGACATAATTTAAGCTTAAAGTATTGTTAATCTAACTGCACTCTCCAATTTACAGTAGCTATTACAGTGAAACTTTACCATGTTATTGTTTGAGTGCACAAGAACAGAAAACTTTTAGCACGGCACCTGGTTTGATACATTAATCTCTGAAGTTAAATAATGTACTTACATTCAGTAATCTGGCTCTGATTTGTCATCCTGAGGGTCCCAGAGATAAAATGTAGCATGGTTTTGTTTGATAAAATCAATTTTTATATTCAAATGTAGGAACTGGGTTCTACAGTTTTTTTTTCGATGTATTATCTTTTACCACATCTAATGTGTTATTTTCTCCTGAATTCATTCCACAAACTTCAAAATGTTTCCTTTCAAATGGTATCAAGAATATGCATATCCTTGCTTCAGGTCCAGAGCTACAGGCAGTTAGATTTGGGTATGTCATTTTAGGCAAAATGAAAAAAAAGGGTCCAATCCTGTTCCCTCTCTCCCTCTCTCCCTCTCTCCCTCTCTCCCCCTCCCCCTCTCTCCCTCTCCCTCTCCCTCTCCCTCTCCCTCTCCCTCTCCCTCTCCCTCTCCCTCTCCCTCTCCCCTCTCTCCCCCTCCCCCTCTCCCCCTCTCCCTCTCCCTCTCCCCTCTCCCCTCTCCCTCTCCCTCTCCCTCTCCCTCTCCCTCCCCTCCCTCCCTCCCTCCCTCCCTCCCAGTTGTCTTCCCTCCACAGATCAAGCCCTATCTGACTGAGAGGCATGTCCTCCTCCTCTCTTCTGTGGTGCCTGCTGGTGGTGTGTGTTCTGGCTGTGGTCCAGATCTATGCAGCAGAGGAACGTAAGGTCCTCAAGGTGTTCAACCTCAGAGCCAGCGACCTGAACAGTGGCTTGTTCCAGACCCCTGATGGCTACGTCAAGGTAACTCTCTCCTCACCTGAGTCACCTGTCCACCATGATAGCTGATGTGGTGCAAAATAGCCAGGTGCTAGTGCTATACATTAGTAGATTAGATGAGGTGAGTCACCCTTCCCCCTTTATACCATGAACATCTGGGAGGGGGGCGCTTATACATCTAATCTAATGATGATAGTGACGATAATGAAAATAATTGTAATAATGATGATGATAATGATAAGTATCATGATAAATCAAATCAATTCAAATTGTATTGGTCACATACACATGGTTATCAGATGTTATTGGTCACATACACATGGTTATCAGATGTTATTGGTCACATACACATGGTTATCAGATGTTATTGGTCACATACACATGGTTATCAGATGTTATTGGTCACATACACATGGTTATCAGATGTTATTGGTCACATACACATGGTTATCAGATGTTATTGGTCACATACACATGGTTATCAGATTTTAATGCGAGTGTAGCGAAATGCTTGTGCTTCTAGTTCCGACCGTGCAGTAATAACTAACAAGTAATCTAACAATTGCACAACTGCCTTATACACAAGTGTAAAGGAATTAATAAGAATATGTACATTTAAATATATGGAAGAGCGATGGTCGTGCAGTATAGGCAAGATGCAGTAGATGGTATAGAGTACAGTTTATACATATGAGTAATGTAGGGTATGTAAACATTATATAAAGTGCCATTGTTGACTACTGATACATGTATTACATCCAATTATTAATTATTAAAGTGGCTGGAGTTGAGTCAGTATGTTGGAAGCAGCCACTCAATGTTAGTGGTGGCTGTTTAACAGTCTGATGGCCTTGAGGTAGAAGCTGTTTTTCAGTCTCTCGGTCCCAGCTTTAATGCACCTGTACTGACCTCACCTTCTGGATGACAGCAGGGTGAACAGGCAGTGGCTCAGGTGGTTGATGTCCTTGACTGTCTTTTTGTCCTTCCTGTGACATCGGGTGGTGTAGGTGTCCTGGAGGGCAGGTAGTTTGCTCCCGGTGATGCGTTGTGCAGACCTCACTGCCCTCTGGAGAGCCTTACGGTTGTGGGAGGAGCAGTTGCCGTACCAGGCGGTGATACAGCCCGACAGGATGCTCTCGATTGTGCATCTGTAAAAGTTTGTGAGTGTTTTCGGTGACAAGCCACATTTCTTCAGCCTCCTGAGGTTGAAGAGGCACTGTTGTGGCTTCTTCACCACGCTGTCTGTATGGGTGAAACATTTCAGTTTGTCCGTGATGTGTACGCCGAGGAACTTAAAACTTTCCACCTTCTCCACTACTGTCCTGTCGATGTGGATAGGGGGTGCTCCCTTTGCTGTTTCCTGAAGTCCACGATCATCTCCTTGGTATTGTGGATGTTGAGTGTGAGGTTATTTTCCTGACATCACACTCCGAGGGCCCTCACCTCCTCCCTGTAGGCCGTCTCATCATTGTTGGTAATCGAGCCTACCACTGTTGTGTTGTCTGCAAACTTGATGATTGAGTTGGAGGCGTGTATGGCCACGCAGTCGTGGGTGAACAGGGAGTACAGGAGAGGGCTCAGAACGCACCCTTGTGGGGCCCCAGTGTTGAGGATCAGCAGGGTGGAGATGTTGTTTCCTACCTTCACCACCTTGGGGCGGCCTGTCAGAAAGCCCAGTTGCACAGGGCGGGATCGAGACCCAGGGTCTCCAGCTTAATGACGAGTTTGTAGGGTACTATGGTGTTAAATATTATTATTATCATTATTATCAGTATCATTATTCTCCTCATCATCATCATCATTATTGTCATTATCATCACAAGTCTCATTATGATTTAGGTGTTTTTGGGCTCCGGCTACGGCGGGAAGACAGAGGTAAAGAACAACAACCATGACCCCTGGTGGAAGGAGGACTTCAACTTCTTCAACGTCCGTGAGAACGACCCGCTGAGGCTGGAGGTGTATGACTCCGACGTGCTCTTCGACGACCTGCTGGGGACCTGTGAGCGCTCCATCAAGAATGGAACTTGGCAACATCAATGTTTCCTGAAGAAGGGAGGGAGCCTGTACTACTCCTACACCCTAGAGCCTCTACAGTAGACCCTGTACTACTCCTACACCCTAGAGTCCCTACAGTAAACCCTGTACTACTCCTATACCCAAGCGCCCCTACAGTAGACCCTGTACTACTCCTACACCCTAGAGTCCCTACAGTAGACCCTGTACTACTCCTACACCCTAGAGTCCCTACAGTAGACCCTGTACTACTCCTACACCCTAGAGCCTCTACAGTAGACCCTGTACTACTCCTACACCCTAGAGCCTCTACAGTTGACTCCATACTACTCCTACATTCTAGAGCCTCTACAGTAGACCCTGTACTACTCCTACACCCTAGACCATAGAGCCCAGTAGACCGTGTACTACCCCTACACCCTAAAAGCCTACAGTAAACCCTGTACTACCCCTACACCCTAAAAGCCTACAGTACACACTAGAGCTCATTAGACCCCTTCCACATAGTTAAAACAGCATTTACTACTGATAGTCCTATATCCAGTAGAAGCCTCTTGTTATCTACAGCAACGTCTGGTCCCATGGTCTCTCTCCTCTTATCTATATTTACAACAACGTCCCATTTCGGACCCCTCATCTGTTACATGGATTTCTAATTCTCCTCAAACTGAGCTGGAAAACCGTCCTCCCCCTGACCTCATCCTCAGGCTCATCATAACAGACTAGATTCTAGAACATTGAGCAGTACAAAACTCCACCTCCACCTTACAGTTAGTGTATTGTAATTCGTGTCTGATGTCTCTCTCTCAGTCTCCCACTTTGTGTATTTAACTGATTTGGGTATAAATCGGATCTCAGGGGATCAGGGACCATGCATGACAAACAGTACACCAGATTTAAGACTGTCCATGCACCAGATTTAAGACTGTCCATGCACCAGATTTAAGACTGTCCATGCACCAGATTTAATACTGTCCATGCACCAAATTTAAGACTGTCCATGCACCAGATTTAAGACTGTCCATGCACCAAATTTAAGACTGTCCATGCACCAGATTTAAGACGGTCCATGCACCAGATTTAAGACTGTCCATGCACCAGATTTAAGACTGACCATGCACCAGATTTAAGACTGTCCATGCACCAAATTTAATACTGTCCATGCACCAGATTTAAGACTGTCCATGCACCAGATTTAAGACTGTCCATGCACCAGATTTAAGACTGTCCATGCACCAGATTTAAGACGGTCCATGCACCAGATTTAAGACTGTCCATGCACCAGATTTAAGACTGTCCATGCACCAGATTTAAGATTGTCCATGCACCAGATTTAAGACTGTCCATGCACCCAATTTAGCAACATACAACTGCTTATTTCCAGTAAACGTCACCATAAAACATGGGTTCTGTGTCTGTTTATCTCGTGAACTGCAGTAAAGAAGTTGACCTCTTGTCACTATGATTGTACTGTCATGCTCCTTCTAGCTCTGTGTCTGATTGGCTCTGTCCAACTGTCACTTCCGTGCTCACTCAACCATGGCATCAATTAATAAAAGTAGATTCACTGCACATGGCTTTCAGTCTCTCTCATATTTTTTTTAGTTGTGTTGAAATGAGGCTCACTTACATGAAGGTCTGTTAGAAAAGGAACACAATTCTTAGAGAGTAACACAAATAAAAGGAAGTGATTTAAAGCTATATATGTGTGTTTTTACAGTTAGGACACAAATACCCGGGTCTTCCTGATTCACTGTTGGTTCTATTTTAGGGCAGTTGAAAAGTTTGAAAACAAAGAAAATATACAGCATGTCCCCTACAAAGAATGTTTATTTGGGGTTATGACAAAGTAAGAAAGCAGTAACAGTATAGAGCTAATTTAGGTATTTAATTAAGGAACCAGACCAGATGTACAGATACCAGACTATTCTTGTGCTGTTAGGAAACATGTTTTAAATAAATGAAACAATGTTGAACGAGGCGTACCAAACACATTTCAGGCCAGCTTGAACAAACACAGGTGTGGAAAAATGTGTTGCCGTGGGAATACGTCATGATGACACATGATACGTCACTCAGCTATTAGTCCCTGTTTGTGTTCCAAATGGCACCCTATTCCCTGTGTAGTGGACTACCCTCTCTATGGGCCCTGGTCAAAAGTAGTGCACTATATAGGGAATAGGGTGCATTTGAGGTGCAACCCTTGTAAAGAACTAGTAACCTCCCCTTTATGGACATATTGGACTGGCTGTGTCTGAAAACATTACTGGCTGTCGAAATCCTTGCTTCTTCCCTCCTTGTTTCCTCAATCCATCTCAAATCGCTTCGGAGGAGATGAGTGGATCCAACGTCCCTCCCTTGGTTGTCATCCTCCAATGAGCTTTGAGAGGAATTGATAAAAAACAGGGAAGCAAGGATTTGACAGCTAGCAATGTTTTCCTCACTCTTTGAAGGCTGTGAATCTTGCCTTCAAAGAGTTTATTCAAAAGCCTGGTCTTCATTTCATCACCATTAGAGGTTTATACTATTTGTAGGTGTTGCTGTTATTTGGCAACGCAGACTGTTATCTCATTGGTTGAGGCATCACTGAGAACAAGCCACTTGTGGAGTGTCATTGCATTTCTTTCCGGGGGAGAGAGGGTGTATGTTGAGGGTGTATTGTGGATACACGGGTGAGGTGTTTACAAACAGTGAGAGGGCATAGGAACAACCATCAGTGGTTGGTTTGCGAGACAGACAGACGGACGGACAGACAGACAGACACTCGTCTCCAGACTCTACAGAACACAGATATTATGACCATTCAGGAGTCATGTAACGAGAGTTTACTTTATAATGTATTATATTTGAAAATGAACATAATGTAAAGAACTCATTGGGCAAAAACTGGTTGAATCAACGTTGTTTCCACGTCATGTCCTGATATATCAAGTCTTTCCTCTCTTCTTCTGACTTTTTCTATCTTTTCATTTGTTCCTCTTCCCCCCCTCTCTCCCCCTCTCTCCCCCTCTCTCCCCTCTCTCTCTCTCTCACTCTCTCCCCCACTCTCTCTCTCTGCTTCCCACCCCCATCTCTGCCTCTCCCCCGTCTCCCCCTCTCTCCCCCACTCTCTCTCTCTGCTTCCCACCCCCATCTCTGCCTCTCCCCGTCTCCCCCCCCCCCCCACTCTCTCTCTGCTTCCCACCACCCATCTCTGCCTCTCTCCCGTCTCTCTCTCTCTGTGAAGATGGTTAGTGTTTTCAAGTTTATATTTTCTCCTTTCTTTCATCTCCCCCCTCTCTCTCTCTCTGCCTCTCTTCTCTCTTTCTTCCCCTTGCTCTCTCTGCCTCTCTTCTCTCTTTCTCCCCTCTCTCTCTCTCTGCCTCTCTTCATTCTTTCTTCCCCTCTCTCTGCCTCTCTTCTCTCTTTCTCCCCTCTCTCTCTCTGCCTCTCTTCTCTCTTTCTTCCCCTTGCTCTCTCTGCCTCTCGTCTCTCTTTCTCCCCCTCTCTCTCTCTGCCTCTCTTCTCTCTTTCTTCCGCTCTCTCTCTCTGCCTCTCTTCTCTCTTTCTTCCCCTTTCTCTCTCTGCCTCTCTTCTCTCTTTCTTCCCCTCTCTCTCTCTGCCTCTCTTCTCTCTCTCTCTGCCTCTCTTATCTCTTTCTCCCCTCTCTCTCTCTGCCTCTCTTCTCTCTTTCTTCCCCTTTCTCTCTCTGCCTCTCGTCTCTCTTTCTCCCTCTCTCTCTCTCTGCCTCTCTTCTCTCTTTCTTCCCCTCTCTCTCTCTGCCTCTCTTCTCTCTTTCTTCCCCTCTCTCTCTCTGCCTCTCTTCTCTCTTTCTCCCCCTCCCTCTTTTTCTCTCTGCCTCACTTCTCTCTTTCTACCCCTCCCGGTTTCTCTCTCGCACTCTCTCTCTGCCTCCCCCCCCTTCTCTCTCCTAATTATCTTCCCTCCACAGATCAAGCCCTATCTGACTGAGAGACATGTCCTCCTCCTCTCTCCCGTGGTGCCTGCTGGTGGTGTGTGTTCTGACTGTGGTCCAGATCTATGCAGCAGAAGAACCTATGGTCCTCAAGGTGTTCAACCTCCATGCCACTGACCTGCACAGCAGCCTGCTAGGGACCCCTGATGCCTACGTCGAGGTAACTCTCCTCACCTGAGTCACCTGTCCACCATGACAGTTGATGTGTGGTGATCTGTCTGGCGCCATATATCTGGGTGGTGGATAAGGTAGTATCCCAACCACTTACCATGTATAGCCCTTTGAGCATCTGGATTTTTTTTTTTATATAAATCTATCATTATTTTATTATTGTTATTAAAGGGATAGTTCCCCCAAATGCATTGATTGCTGGCTTACCTTGTCAATAGACTGCTTACAGGGCAAGGAAACAGTCAAGATAAAAATGGTTGTTGACCATGAAATATATTATGTGGTCTCTGGGTGACCCTCTGAGGTTAGGGGTCACCATGTTATTTAACCAGGTAGGCCAGTTGAGAACAAGTTCTCATTTACAACAGCCTGGCCAAGATAAAGCACTGCAGTGGGACACAAACGACACACATAGTTACACATGGAATAAACAAACGTACAGTCAATAGCACAATAGAAAAGTCTATATACTGTGTGTGCAAATGGCATAAGGAGGTAAGGCAATAAATAGGCCGTAGTAGCGAAGTAATTACAATTTAGCATATTAACACTGGAGTGATAGATGTGCAGAAGATGATGCAAGTAGAAATACTGGTGTGCAAAAGAGCAACAAAAAAGGATATAAAAACAATGTGGGGATGAGGTAGGTTGGATGGGTTATTTACAGATGGGCTATTTACAGATGGGCTATTTACAGATGGGAGGTGTACAGATGCAGCAATCGGTAAGTCTCCAACTTCAGCAATTTAAAAAAAAGCAGGACTTAGCTCCCTGATTCTCCTGAACCTTCGACTGGTGGCTGTAACTCATCTGAAAGCCAGTCCAAATGATAAATTAATCTATGGTTCTCTAAGTCATTTTGTGATTTTGGTGAACTATCCCTTTAAGGTGAAGGTGCAGCTTTGCGGGGAGGACAGAGGTGAAGAATGACCGATCCGACCCCTGGTGGAAGGAGGACTTCAGCTTCTTCAACGCCAATGAGAACAACCCTGTGAGGTTGGAGGTGTGAGACAGCAACTCTACGACCTGCTGGGGACCTATGATCGCTCCATCAAGAACGGAACTTGGCAGCATAGCTGCTTCCTGAAGAAGGGCGGGACACTGTACTACTCCTACACCCTAGATCCTCTATAGTAGACCCTATACTACTCCTACACCCTAGAGCCCCTACAGTTGACCCTGTACTACTCCTACACCATAGATCCTCTACAGTAGACCCTGTACTACTCCTACACCCTAGATACTCTACAGTAGACCCTGCACTACTCCTACACCCTAGAGTCCCTTCAGTAGACCCTGTACTACTCCTACACCCTAGAGCCTCTACAGTAGACCCTATACTACTCCTACACCCTATAGACTCTACAGTAGACCCTGTACTACTCCTACACCCTAGAGCCTCTACAGCAGACTCTGTACTACTCCTACACCCTAGACTCTCTACAGTAGACCCTGTACTATTCCTACACCCTAGAGCCTCTACAGTAGACCCTGTACTACTCCTACACCCTAGAGCCTCTACAGTAGACCCTGTACTACTCCTACACCCTAGAGCCTCTACAGTAGACCCTGTACTACTCCTACACCCTAGAGCCTCTACAGTAGACCCTGTACTACTCCTACACCCTAGAGCCTCTACAGTAGACCCTGTACTACTCCTACACACTCCGTTGTCCACAGAGCGGAATGGTGGGCTGTCAAGCTCCCGCCTAATACTTTCTTTCATTATTTGAATACTTTTTTGAATATTTGATGAGGGGTGTTGGCGTCAACCACAGTACCATAGACCATAGACCATAGTCTCTCAATGGAGAGTAAGATGCTAGCCTCATGAATATGCATAGTCCTCACTCTACTCTCATGGTCCTCCCTTTAGACATCAATAAAAGAACCGTATTTCAGTATAATAGTAGCAGATTTCGTCTGGTGAAGGAGAAGCGGACCAAAATGCAGCGTGGTATTTTAGAGACATGTTTAATGACTATGAAAAAATGACCAATACAAAAAACCACAAACGGAACGTGAAAACCTATACAGCCTATCTGCTGACAAGAAACATAGCGACAGGAACAATCACCTACGAAATACTCAAAGAATATGGCTGCCTAAATATGGTTCCCAATCAGAGACAACGATAATCACCTGACTCTGATTGAGAACCGCCTCAGGCAGCCATAGACTATGCTAGACACCCCCAAGACAAAACACACCACCATAAACCCATGTCACAATCTGGCCTGACCAAATAAATGAAGACAAACACAATATAATACGACCAGGGCGTGACAGAACCCCACCCCCATAAGGTGCGGACTCCCGGACGCACATCAAAACAATAGGGAGGGTCCGGGTGGGCGTCTGTCCATGGTGGCGGCTCCGGCGCCCACTCTATCATTGTGTGGACCCCACTCTATCATTGTCTAAGTCCTTCTTCCTCGCGTCCTAGGATAGTCCACCCTCGCCGCCAACCATGGCCTAGTAGTTCTCACCCAGAAACCCACTGGACTGAGGGGCAGCTCGGGACTGAGGCAGCTCGGGACTGAGGGGTAGCTCGGGACTGAGGGGAAGCTCGGGACTGAGGGGAAGCTCAGCACTGAGAGGAAGCCCAGCACTGAGAGGAATCCCAACACTGAGAGGAAGCTCAGCACTGACAGGAAGCTCAGGCAGGTAGTTGGATCTGGCAGATCCTGGCTGGCTGGCGGTTCTGGCAGATCCTGGCTGACTGGCAGATCTGGAAGAGTCTGGTTGACTGGCAGATCTGGAAGAGTCTGGTTGACTGGCAGATCTGGAAGAGTCTGGCTGATTGGCAGATCTGGAAGAGTCTGGTTGACTGGCAGATCTGGAAGAGTCTGGCTGATTGGCAGATCTGGAAGAGTCTGGCTGACTGGCAGATCTGGAAGAGTCTGGCTGACTGGCGAATCCTGGCAGACTGATGGATCTGGCTGCTCCATGCTGACTGGTGGCTCTGGCTGCTCCATGCTGACTGGCAGCTCTGGCTGCTCCATGCAGACTGACAGCTCTGGCGGCTTCTTGCAGACTGGCAGCTCTGGCTGCTCCATGCAGACTGGCAGCTCTGGCTGCTCCATGCAGACTGGCAGCTCTGGCAGCTCCTTGCAGACTGGCAGCTCCTTGCAGACTGACAGCTCTGGCTGCTCCATGCAGACTGGCAGCTCTGGCTGCTCTATGCAGACTGACAGCTCTGGCTGCTCCATGCAGACTGGCAGCTCTGGCTGCTCCATGCAGACTGACAGCTCAGGCTGCTCCATGCAGGCTGACAGCTCTGGCTGTTCCATGCAGGCTGGCAGCTCTGGCTGCGCTGAACAGGCAGGAGACTCCAGCAGCGCTGTAGAGGAGGAAGGCTCTGGCAGCGCTGAACAGGCGGGAGACTCCGGCAGCGCAGGAGAGGAGGAAGGCTCTGGCTGTGCTGAACAGGCGGGAGACTCTGGTAGCGCTTTAGAGGAGGAAGGCTCTGGCAGCGCTGAACAGGCGGTAGACTCCGGCAGCGCAGGAGAGGAGGAAGGCTCTGGCTGCGCTAAACAGGCGAGAAACTCCAGCAGCGCAGGAGAGGAGGAAGGCTCTGGCTGCGCTGAACAGGCGGGAGACTCTGGTAGCGCTGTAGAGGAGAAACGCTCCGGCAGCGCTGAACAGGCGGGAGACTCCGGCAGCGCAGGAGAGGAGGAAGGCTCCGGCAGCGCTGGAGAGGCGAGGCGCACTGTAGGTCTGATGCGTGGTGCTGGCACTGGTGGCACTGGGCCGAGGACACGCACAGGAAGCCTGGTGCGGGGAGCTGCCACCGGAGGGCTGGTGTGTGAAGGTAGCACAGGATGGGCTAGACTGTGAAGGCGTACCTGAGATCTTGAGAGCAGTGCTGGCACAGGACATGTAAGGCTAGGAAGGTGCACAGGAGGCCTGGTGCGTGAGACTGGCACCATCTTAACCAGCCGACTAACACGCACCTCAGGACAAGTATGGAGCGCTAACCCAGGTGCCATCAAATCTCCGACACGCTCAGTCGGGCGAATATCATGCTTAAAGCACCAACACAGCAACTCCCTCATTACTCTCTCCTCCAATTTCCCCATTTACTCCTTCACAGTCTGGTTCTGGTTCTGGTTCTGGTTCTGGCTCCTCATGATAAACAGGGAGAGTTGGCTCAGGTCTGACTCCTGACTCTGCCACACTCTCCCTGAGCCCTCCCCTAAGAAATTTTTGGGGCTGACTCTCGGGCTTCCTTCCACGCCGCCGTGCTTGCTTCGCCAACCTCATTCTCTCGTATCTCGTAACCCTCTGCACACTGCTCCATTGAATCCCAGGTGGGCTCCGGCACTCTCCCTGGGTTGACCGCCCACCTGTCTATCTCCTCCCAAGTTGTGTAGTCCAGATACTGTTGCTCCTGCTGCCGCTGTTGCTTTTCCTCATACCAGCGCCTCTCAGCTCTCCCCGCCTCCAGTTCTTCTTTGGGGCGGCGATATTCTCCAGGCTGAGCCCAGGGTCCTTCTCCGTTTAGGATTTCCTCCATAGTCCAGAAATCCTTATTATGTTTCTCCTGCTGTTGCTGTTGCCTGTTACCACGCCGCTTGGTCCCGTTGTGGTGGGTGATTCTGTAACGGCTTTCGTCTGGTGAAGGAGAAGCGGACCAAAATGCAGCGTGGTATTTTAGAGACTTGTTTAATGACTATGAAAAAATGACCAATACAAAAAACGA
Source organism: Oncorhynchus gorbuscha (assembly GCF_021184085.1). NCBI lineage: Eukaryota > Metazoa > Chordata > Actinopteri > Salmoniformes > Salmonidae > Oncorhynchus > Oncorhynchus gorbuscha. The sequence goes on along the minus strand of NC_060177.1, from coordinate 87,297,666 downwards.
GAAACGGAACGTGAAAACCTATACAGCCTATCTGCTGACAAGAAACATAGCGACAGGAACAATCACCTACGAAATACTCAAAGAATATGGCTGCCTAAATATGGTTCCCAATCAGAGACAACGATAATAACCTGACTCTGATTGAGAACCGCCTCAGGCAGCCATAGACTATGCTAGACACCCCCAAGACAAAACACACCACCATAAACCCATGTCACACCCTGGCCTGACCAAATAAATGAAGACAAACACAATATAATACGACCAGGGCGTGACAATAATGGTCTCAGTTTAGACATCAATAAAACAACTGTATTTCAGCATAATGGTCTCAGTTTAGACATCAATAAAACAACTGTATTTCAGTATAATGGTCTCAGTTTAGACATCAATAAAACAACTGTATTTCAGTATAATGGTCTCAGTTTAGACATCAATAAAACAACTGTATTTCAGCATAATGGTCTCAGTTTAGACATTAATAAAACAACTGTATTTCGGCATAATGGTCACAGTTTAGACATTAATAAAACAACTGTATTTCGGCATAATGGTTACAGTTTAGACATTAATAAAACACCTGTATTTCAGTATGATGGTCACAGCTTAGACATCAATAAAACAACTGTATTTCAGAATAATGGTCACAGTTTGGTTCTTTCCTTTATCACCATGAAGTGTTAAGGGTTCCTCCTAATATTTGTCTGTGATAAAAGTGCATTTGTTCCTTTATTGCTGTAATGTATGTTACAAGTTGGTAAAATATACAGTTTTTACTTTATATTTGTATATTAGCAGGAATTGGATAGCCTAAACTAATGGAAATATAGTTGTTATATATATATATTGGTAGGAATTGGTTTGACTAAAAATGATTATACATAGTTTTGACTAAAAGGGAGTAGGAATATGTATATGTATATACTGTACTCTATATCATCTACTGCATCTTTATGTAATACATGTATCACTAGCCACTTTAAACTATGCCACTTTGTTTACATACTCATCTCATATGTATATACTGTACTCGATACCATCTACTGCATCTTGCCTATGCTGCTCTGTACCATCACTCATTCATATATCTTTATGTACATATTCTTTATCCCTTTACACTTGTGTGTATAAGGTAGGACTTTTGGAATGGTTAGTTAGATTACTCGTTGGTTATTACTGCATTGTCGGAATTAGAAGCACAAGCATTTCGCTACACTCGCTTTAACATCTGCTAACCATGTGTATGTGACAAATAAATTTGATTTGATTTGATTTGATTTTGAATTGGTTTGCCTACATTTACATTTTTTTGCCTACATGAGAGGAGACATTTGAAGGTAATTCCAGACTGTTCCTGACTGTGGTTGGTAATAGGACGGGTTGAGTATAGAGGTGAAGTGACAGACCAGTGGTTGAGTAGACTTGTGTCGGTTGGGAAAAGTAAGTTGGGTAAATAGACTGAATTGTATGTGTGTATTATGGGTTCATTCAGAAGATGCTGATTCAGCTGGGGGAAAAATACAACTTACTCACCCACACGTAAACATACGTAAGAGGAGTTAAAGGTATTCATATGAACTGTTTAGTGGTCCCTTTGAGGATCATTTGATAAAGGTAAGGTTAAAGCACTTTATGTCTGTTTAAAGGGTCTGGGAAACAACTTCTCAGACAAATATCATCACCACGTTAATCATCAACTTCGCAAATTATTAAATCAAGCTAGGAAAAAAACACAAGGAGCAGATAAACTATTAAACAGCCTCAACCCCCACCACAGCCTCAATCCCAACCACAGCCTCAAAAAGCCTCAACCCCCACCAAGTAGCAGATAAAGCTGACCCCTTCCTCAGCTCCCCCACCACAGCCTCAACCCCCACCACAGCCTCAATCCCAACCACAGCCTCAACTCCCACCACAGCCTCAACCCCCACCATACACTAAACCCCCACCACAGCCTCAACCCCCACCACAGCCTCAACTCCCACCACAGCTGCAACCCCCACCACAGCCTCAACTCCCACCACAGTCTCAACCCCCACCATACACTAAACCCCCACCACAGCCTCAACCCCCACCACAGCCTCAACTCCCACCACAGCCGCAACCACAGCCTCAACTCCCACCACAGCCTCAACTCCCACCACAGCCTCAACCCCCACCACAGCCTCAACTCCCACCACAGCGGCCCCCACCACCCCCCCCACCACAGCCTTAACCCCCACCACAGCCTCAACCCCACCACAGCCTCAACTCCCACCACAGCGGCAACCCCACCACAGCCTTAACCCCACCACAGAACACAGCGGCACAGCCTTAACCCCCACCACAGACCACAGCCTTAACCCCCACCACAGCCTCAACCCCAAGATCTAAGATCCTGTAGTACAGACAGACAGACAGACAGACAGACAGACAGACAGACAGACAGACAGACAGACAGACAGACAGACAGACAGACAGACAGACAGACAGACAGACAGACAGACAGACAGACAGACAGACAGACAGACAGACAGACAGACAGACAGACAGACAGACAGACAGACAGACAGACAGACAGACAGACAGACAGACGTTTGTGTGTGGCGCCACAGAGAGAAGAGACAGAAGTATGTTCTGTAGTCAGTGTATATTGTCACTGTGGGAGTGGCTCATATTATAATACCTTAATTAGCTCTGTAGTCTTCTGTACGTCTTTAATACAAAAAGTTTATTAATCAGATCTTGGAATATTAACCATAACTGGATTCACTGCATTCAAAGTGATTGAGGATAAAACCAAGAGGTTTTACAACTCATCCGGTTGATAGGGCCCTGGGATAAAGCTTCTATTGAAGCCAGAGACAGTGTTTGTATGTGGCGCCACAAAGTGAGTGATATAACTGTAGTGTGTAAAGGCTTTGTCCCCCATTACACCCTATTCACTCTATAGTGAACTACTTTTGACCAGTAGTGCTCTATATAGGGAATAGGGTGCCATTTGGGACTCAAACATTATCACTGTAGGAGTGGTCCTTATAATACCACTCCTACTGAAGCAGGTGGCTGTGTGGCGCCTGTTGTCTCCTCCAGATAGTGATCAATGGTATTACTGATGAATTACAGATTCTATGCAGTACTATTTACCATGTCCACCCTTAGCAATGTCCTCTCCCTCACCTAACTGTTGATTCACTGGGCTGGCCTTTTGACATTATCTGGAATACAATTTGTTCAATCAGCATTTCAAATAGTATCAGAATTTGTTGTTACACCTTATAAGCTTCCATATGTCTCTTGGTAATATAGGGTGTGTTCTCAATGGTTATGTCATCACTAAGTAGTCCTACATACCATCTGTGGGTCATCATACAAACCTGGGTGTGGGGGGGGGGGGCTGAGATCTTTATAAACAGCTAGATGGCACAGTAAGGACCATCAGCAGTTGGGTGACTAGAGAAGACAGACGTCCAGCTCAAGAATATCCAGGTAAGACATGATCTGTTGTTCTGGTGCTGTTCTACTACCTCTCTCTCTCTCTCTCTCCTTCATTGATCTCTTAATTCTGAAAATATGTCCTGATCTTTCAACTACGTTTGAATGTCTGTAGTGTTATTTTTAAGTTCTTATGGACATAAGACTATATCTTCCCCTCCTCTCCTCTCCTCTTCTCTCTCCTCCTCTCCTCGTCTCTCTCCTCCTCTCCTCTTCTCTCTCCTCCTCTCCTCGTCTCTCTCCTCCTCTCCTCGTCTCTCCCCTCTCTCCCAGACAGTGTACCATGGCCTCTCTCTCTCTGTCCCTGGGACTGCTGGTGCTTTGCACCCTGGCTCTTGTACACTGTGACCTGGATGACAGCCATGTCAGAGTGTGGGGCCTTAGTGCCTCCAACCTGAAAGGGGACCTCCTCTCCCAGCCAGACCCCTACGTCAAGGTGAATTCATTAATTTATTTCTTCCTTATTTAACCCGAACAGTCAGTTAACATTCTTATTTACAACAACAAACTGCCAGGTGTGGAGATAAAACGGAAGTACAGTGATGTTACAGACAGGACAGACATCATAACACAGAAGGACAGAGACACAGCAATAATCAATCAGTAAACAGACAGTCAGCTGTCATTTGTTTGGATATTAAGTAGCCTACAGTGACATGTGACCATGAAAATGTCAGTGATTGGCTTGTTACTTGTAAGGTCAGGCAACAGGGAGTACAGGAAGGGGATGAACACTCCTGAGGTGCCCCTGTGTTTAGGATCACTGTGGAGGATGTGTTGTTACCTACCCTTACCATTAAAGATCATTCAGTATTAGAAGCACAATAACAATAAAAAACAACAACATTCTCTTCTTTAGGTGTGGTGCGGCCCAGCGTTCGGTGGCATGACCAGCATTTTAACGAACCAGGCCAACCCCACCTGGCCCGGTGAGTTCAACTTCCTAGACATCATCCGCAAGTCTGTCCTGAAGCTGGAGGTGAGTTTCCCCCCTTACTAAGCATAGCACTTTGAGCACTGGAAAATCACTATGTAAATCCCATCAATTATTATTATTGTGATGATAATGATGAAGAGGGACAGGAAGAGTAAGAGATGGAGGAGGAGGAAGAGGAAGAGGAGGATGATGATGATTATGATTATTACGAATTTGATAGTTATGATTATTATTAATTATTACTATTGTGTTTGTTATTATTATAATAATGTAATTATTATTAGGTGTGGGATCAGGACGCCGGGCCAGATAACCGCCTGGGAACCTGCACCACCACCGTCTACCCAGGAACACACACTGAGACCTGCCACCTGAAGAAAGGCACCGTCTACTACACCTACAGCTACAAGAAGGAACAGGAGCAATAGAATGATGATTAGATTGTAACCTATGACCTTTGTGACCTCGTGTCTGATTGGTTCTCTCACCCTGTCACCCATATATTCTCTTCCTTACAGCATCAATAAAACAAAGTGCTTTACGGCAAGATGTTCTCAGTCTGACTTTATCATGTTTCTGTATTGTTTTATGCTTCTCAGCATGTCTTAGATTGGTCCATAGAATATTAAAAGTGAAAAAATCTATATTTCTACTAATTTGAGATTTTATCTCAAATATTTTTACCATTTGACATTTACCTTTTACAGTAGACCATTATTGTGCTTAAACCTGAGTTTAATATAACTTCCTGTTATTAATATAACTTCCTGTTATTAATATAACATTGTTATTAATATAATTTTCTGTTATTCTAAGGTTTGGACTACGTTCATAATCAGCAGATCAGATAAATACAACACTGTTGAACGTATGTTACACAAAACACTATACAGTTTAGAGACATTACTGAGAACCCTATACAGTTTGGTTAAGAGACATTACTGAGAACCCTTTACAGTTTGGTTTAGAGACATTACTGAGAACCCTATACAGTTTGGTTTAGAGACATTACTGAGAACCCTATACAGTTTAGAGACATTACTGAGAACCCTTTACAGTTTGGTTAAGAGACATTACTGAGAACCCTTTACAGTTTGGTTTAGAGACATTACTGAGAACCCTTTACAGTTTGGTTTAGAGACATTACTGAGAACCCTTTACAGTTTGGTTAAGAGACATTACTGAGAACCCTTTACAGTTTGGTTTAGAGACATTACTGAGAACCCTATACAGTTTGGTTTAGAGACATTACTGAGAACCCTATACAGTTTGGTTTAGAGACATTACTGAGAACCCTATACAGTTTGGTTTAGAGACATTACTGAGAACCCTTTACAGTTTGGTTTAGAGACATTACTGAGAACCCTATACAGTTTGGTTTAGAGACATTACTGAGAACCCTTTACAGTTTGGTTTAGAGACATTACAGAACCCTTTTGGTTTAGAGACATTACTGAGAACCCTTTACAGTTTGGTTTAGAGACATTACTGAGAACCCTTTACAGTTTGGTTTAGAGACATTACTGAGAACCCTATACAGTTTGGTTTAGAGACATTACTGAGAACCCTTTTTTTGGTTTAGAGACATTACTGAGAACCCTATACAGTTTGGTTTAGAGACATTACTGAGAACCCTTTACAGTTTGGTTTAGAGACATTACTGAGAACCCTATACAGTTTGGTTTAGAGACAACCCTTACTTTGAGAACCCTTTAGAACCAGTTTGGTTTAGAGACATTACTGAGAACCCTATACAGTTTGGTTTAGAGACATTACTGAGAACCCTTTACAGTTTGGTTTAGAGACATTACTGAGAACCCTATACAGTTTGGTTTAGAGACATTACTGAGAACCCTTTACAGTTTGGTTTAGAGACATTACTGAGAACCCTATACAGTTTGGTTTAGAGACATTACTGAGAACCCTATACAGTTTGGTTAAGAGACATTACTGAGAACCCTTTACAGTTTGGTTTAGAGACATTACTGAGAACCCTATACAGTTTGGTTTAGAGACATTACTGAGAACCCTATACAGTTTGGTTTAGAGACATTACTGAGAACCCTTTACAGTTTGGTTTAGAGACATTACTGAGAACCCTATACAGTTTGGTTTAGAGACATTACTGAGAACCCTTTACAGTTTGGTTTAGAGACATTACTGAGAACCCTATACAGTTTGGTTTAGAGACATTACTGAGAACCCTATACAGTTTGGTTTAGAGACATTACTGAGAACCCTTTACAGTTTGGTTTAGAGACATTACTGAGAACCCTATACAGTTTGGTTTAGAGACATTAGAGACATTACTGAGAACCCTATACAGTTTGGTTTAGAGACATTACTGAGAACCCTATACAGTTTGGTTAAGAGACATTACTGAGAACCCTTTACAGTTTGGTTAAGAGAGACATTACTGAGAACCCTTTACAGTTTGGTTTAGAGACATTACTGAGAACCCTTTACAGTTTGGTTTAGAGACATTACTGAGAACCCTACTAACCAGTTTGGTTTAGAGAGAACATTACTTTGAGAACCCTTTACAGTTTGGTTAAGAGACAGAACCCTATACAGTTTGGTTTAGAGACTGAGAACCCTTTTTGGTTTACAGTTTGGTTAACAGTTTGGTTTAGAGACATTACTGAGAACCCTATACAGTTTGGTTTTACTGAGAACCCTATACAGTTTGGTTTAGAGACATTACTGAGAACCCTATACAGTTTGGTTTAGAGACATTACTGAGAACCCTATACAGTTTGGTTTAGAGACATTACTGAGAACCCTATACAGTTTGGTTTAGAGACATTACTGAGAACCCTATACAGTTTGGTTTTACTGAAACCCTATACAGTATTACTGAGAACCCTATACAGTTTGGTTTAGAGACATTACTGAGAACCCTATACAGTTTGGTTTAGAGACATTACTGTTTGGTTTAGAGACATTACTGAGAACCCTTTACAGTTTGGTTAGAACCCTATACAGTTTGGTTAAGACATTACTGAGAACCCTATACAGTTTGGTTTAGAAACATTACTGAGAACCCTATACAGTTTGGTTTAGAGACATTACTGAGAACCCTATACAGTTTGGTTTAGAGACATTACTGAGAACCCTTTACAGTTTGGTTTAGAGACATTACTGAGAACCCTATACAGTTTGGTTTAGAGACATTACTGAGAACCCTATACAGTTTGGTTTAGAGACATTACTGAGAACCCTATACAGTTTGGTTTAGAACCCTATACAGTTTGGTTTAGAGACATTACTGAGAACCCTATACAGTTTGGTTTAGAGACATTACTGAGAACCCTATACAGTTTGGTTTAGAGACATTACTGAGAACCCTTTACAGTTTGGTTTAGAGACATTACTGAGAACCCTATACAGTTTGGTTTAGAGACATTACTATACAGTTTGGTTTAGAGAGAACCCTTTACAGTTTGGTTTAGAGACATTACTGAGAACCCTATACAGTTTGGTTTAGAGACATTACTGAGAACCCTTTACAGTTTGGTTTAGAGACATTACTGAGAACCCTATACAGTTTGGTTTAGAGACATTACTGAGAACCCTATACAGTTTGGTTTAGAGACATTACTGAGAACCCTTTACAGTTTGGTTTAGAGACATTACTGAGAACCCTATACAGTTTGGTTAAGAGACATTACTGAGAACCCTATACAGTTTGGTTTAGAGACATTACTGAGAACCCTATACAGTTTGGTTTAGAGACATTACTGAGAACCCTATACAGTTTGGTTTAGAGACATTACTGAGAACCCTATACAGTTTGGTTTAGAGACATTACTGAGAACCCTATACAGTTTGGTTTAGAGACATTACTGAGAACCCTATACAGTTTGGTTTAGAGACATTACTGAGAACCCTATACAGTTTGGTTTAGAGACATTACTGAGAACCCTTTACAGTTTGGTTTAGAGACATTACTGAGAACCCTTTACAGTTTGGTTTAGAGACATTACTGAGAACCCTATACAGTTTGGTTAAGAGACATTACTGAGAACCCTAGAACCCCCTATACAGTTTGGTTTAGAGACATTACTGAGAACCCTATACAGTTTGGTTAAGAGACATTACTGAGAACCCTATACAGTTTGGTTTAGAGACATTACTGAGAACCCTATACAGTTTGGTTTAGAGACATTACTGAGAACCCTATACAGTTTGGTTAAGAGACATTACTGAGAACGGACCAGCTGTGGGTCTCCATTGCCTCTTGGCGAATGTGGGGTTGGTACAGTATTTATACAGGGGGTTGGTACAGTATTCGTACAGGGGGTTGGTACAGTATTTATATGGGGGGTTGGTACAGTATGTATACAGGGGTTGATACAGTATTTATACAGGGGTTGGTACAGTATTTATACTGGGGGTTGGTACAGTATTTTTACTGGGGGTTGGTACAGTATTTATACAGGGGTTGGTACAGTATTTATACTGGGGGTTGGTACAGTATTTATACAGGGGTTGGTACAGTATTTATACAGGGGTTGGGACAGTATTTATACAGGGGTTGGTACAGTATTTATACTGGGGGTTGGTACAGTATTTATACTGGGGGTTGGTACAGTATTTATACAGGGGTTGGTACAGTATTTATACAGGGGTTGGTACAGTATTTATACTGGGGGTTGGTACAGTATTTATACAGGGGTTGGTACAGTATTTATACGGGGGGGTTGGTACAGTATTTATACAGGGGTTGGTACAGTATTTATACAGGGGGTTGGTAAGGTATTTATACTGGGGGTTGCTACAGTATTTATACAGGGGGTTGGTACAGTATTTATACTGGGGGTTGGTACAGTATTTATACAGGGGGTGGTACAGTATTTATACAGGGGTTGGTACAGTATTTATACTGGGGGTTGGTACAGTATTTATACTGGGGGTTGGTACAGTATTTGTACAGGGGTTGGTACAGTATTTATGCGGGAGTTGGTACAGTATTTATACAGGGGTTGGTATATGGGTTGGTACCGTATTTATACTGGGGGTTGGTACAGTATTTATACAGGGTGTTGGTACAGTATTTATACTGGGGGTTGGTACAGTATTTATACAGGGGTGTGGTACAGTATTTATACAGGGGTTGGTACAGTATTTATACTGGGGGTTGGTACAGTATTTGTACAGGGGTTGGTACAGTATTTATATGGGGGTTGGTACAGTATTTATACAGGGGGTTGGTATATGGGTTGGTACAGTATTTGTACAGGGGTTGGTACAGTATTTATACGGGGGTTGGTACAGTATTTATACAGGGGGTTGGTATATGGGTTGGTACAGTATTTGTACTGGGGGTTGGTACAGTATTTATACGGGGGTTGGTACAGTATTTATATTGGGGGTTGGTACAGTATTTATATGGGGGTTGGTACAGTATTTATACGGGGGTTGGTACAGTATTTATACGGGGGTTGGTACAGTATTTATCCTGGGGGTTGGTACATCGGTTGGTACAGTATTTGTACTGGGGGTTGGTACAGTATTTATATAGGGGTTTGTACAGTATTTGTACATGGGGTTGGTACAGTATCTATACAGGGGTTGGTACAGTATTTATACAGGGGTTGGTACAGTATTTATACAGGGGTTGGTACAGTATTTATACTGGGGGTTGGTACAGTATTTATACTGGGGGTTGGTACAGTATTTGTACAGGGGTTGGTACAGTATTTATACGGGGGTTGGTACAGTATTTATACAGGGGTTGGTATATGGGTTGGTACAGTATTTGTACAGGGGTTGGTACAGTATTTATATGGGGGTTGGTACAGTATTTATATTGGGGGTTGGTACAGTATTTATACAGGGGGATGATACAGTATTTATACTGGGGGTTGATACAGTATTTATACAGGGGTTGGTACAGTATTTATACGGGGTTGGTACAGTATTTATACGGGGGTTGGTACAGTATTTATACGGGGGGTTGGTAAAGTATTTATACGGGGGTTGGTACAGTATTTATACGGGGGGTTGGTACAGTATTTATACAGGGGTTGGTACAGTATTTATATGGGGGTTGGTACAGTATTTATATGGGGGTTGGTACAGTATTTATACGGGGGTTGGTACAGTATTTATACGGGGGTTGGTAAGGTATTTGTACAGGGGTTAGTACAGTATTTATACGGGGGTTGGTACAGTATTTATACGGGGGTTGGTACAGTATTTATACGGGGGTTGGTACAGTATTTATACGGGGGTTGGTAAGGTATTTGTACAGGGGTTAGTCCAGTATTTATACAGGGGTTGGTACAGTATTTGTACAGGGGGCTAGTACAGTATTTATACAGGGGGTTGGTACAGTATTTATACAGGGGTTGGTACAGTATTTATACAGGGGTTGGTACAGTATTTATACAGGGGTTGGTATAGTATTTATACTGGGGGTTGGTACAGTATTTATACAGGGGTTGGTACAGTATTTATACGGGGTTGGTACAGTATTTATACAGGGGTTGGTACAGTATTTATACAGGGGTTGGTACAGTATTTATACAGGGGTTGGTATAGTATTTATTCTTCTGGGGGTTGGTACAGTATTTATACTGGGGGTGGTACAATATTTATACAGGGGGTTGGTACAGTATTTATACAGGGGTTGGTACAGTATTTATACAGGGGTTGGTACAGTATTTATACAGGGGTTGTTACAGTATTTATACAGGGGGTGGTACAGTATTTATACAGGGGTTGGTACAGTATTTATACAGAGGGTTGGTACAGTATTCATACAGGGGTTGGTACAGTATTTATACTGGGGGTTGGTACAGTATTTATACTGGGGGTTGGTACAGTATTTATACAGGGGTTGGTACAGTATTTATACGGGGGGTTGGTACAGTATTTATACTGGGGGTTGGTACAGTATTTATACTGGGGGTTGGTACAGTATTTATACTGGGGGTTGGTACAGTATTTATACAGGGGGTTGGTACAGTATTTATACAGGGGTTGGTACAGTATTTATACAGGGGTTGGTACAGTATTTATACAGGGGTTGGTACAGTATTTATATAGGGTGTTGGTACAGTATTTATACAGGGGTTGGTACAGTATTTATACGGGGGGTTGGTACAGTATTTATACTGGGGGTTGGCACAGTATTTATACAGGGGGTTGGTACAGTATTTGTACAGAGGGTTGGTACAGTATTTATACTGGGGGTTGGTACAGTATTTATACTGGGGGTTGGTACAGTATTTATACAGGGGGTTGGTACAGTATTTATACAGAGGGTTGGTACAGTATTTGTACAGGGGGTTGGTACAGTATTTATACAGGGGTTGGTACAGTATTTATACAGGGGGTGTCACGCCTTGATCTTAGTATTTTGTGTTTTCTTCATTATTTGGTCAGGCCAGGGTGTGACATGGGTTTATGTTGTTGTATTTCATATTGGGGTTTTTGTATTATTGGGATTACGGCTGAGTAGGGGTGATGTATAGGCTTGGCTGCCTGAGGCGGTTCTCAATCAGAGTCAGGTGATTCTCGTTGTCTCTGATTGGGAACCGTATTTAGGTAGCCTGGGTTTCGCTTTGGATTTTGTGGGTGATTGTTCCTATCTCTGTGTAGGTTTCACGTTCCGTTTGTTGTTTTGTATTTGTATAGTTATTTAATGTGTCGCATTTTTCTATTAAAGTCATGAGTAACCATCACGCTGCATTTCGGTCCGACTCTCTTTCTACAAACGAAGAACGCCGTTACAGAATCACCCACCACACTCGGACCGAGCAGCGTGTTAACAGGCAGCGACAGCTTGAACAGCGAAGGGAGGACGTTATGGATTGCAGATGCATGGAGTATACGACGTGGGAAGAAATCGACAGGTGTGCGGCCGACCCAGAGAGAGTGCAGTAGCCCGCCTGGGATTCGCTGGAGCAATGCGAAGAGGGCTATAGGCGAATTGAGTCAAAAAGAAAGACACGTTGGCGCAGAGCGAAAACCGAAAGTAACCCCCGAATATTTATTGGGGGGGGGCGCAGAGAGAGAGTGGCTGAGTCAGGGTTCAGACCTGAGCCAACTCTCCCTGTTAATCGTGAAGAGCAGTTGCAGTGGGAGTGGCTGCACCACTTGGAGAATTGGACATGGGAAGACGTGTTGGATGGTGAAGGTTATTACACTTGGGAGGAGATACTGGCCGGAAGAGATCGCCTCCCATGGGAACAGGTGGAGGCACTAAGGAGAGCAGAGGCAGCCGGAGATAGGAGCCGACGATACGAGGGAACACGGTTGGCAAGGAAGCCCGAAAAGCAGCCCCAAAAAATTATTGGGGGGGAGCTTAAAGGGAGTATGGCTATGCCAGGTAGGAGACCTGCGCAAACTCCCTGTGCTTACAGGTGGGCTAGAGAGACCGGGCAGACACCGTGTTATGCTATGGAGCACACGGTATTTCCAGTGCGGGTCCATAGCCCGGTGCGGCACATACCAGCCCTTCCTATTGGCCGGGCTAGAGTGGGCATCGAGCCAGGTAAGCTTGGGCAGGCTCGGTGCTCAAGAGATCCAGTGCACCTGCACGGTCCGGTCTATCCAGAGCCACCTCCACACACTAGTCCTCCGGTAGCAGCTCCCCGCACCAGGCTTCCTGTGCGTGTCCTCAATCCTGTAGCACCAGTTCCAGCACCACGCACCAGGCCTTCTGTGCGCCTCGCCTGTTCAGCACAGCCAGAGCCTTCCTTCCCTCCTGCGCTGTCGGAGTCTCCCGCCTGTTCAGCACAGCCAGAGCCTTTCTCCCCTCCTGCGCTGTCGGAGTCTCCCGCCTGTTCAGCACAGCCAGAGCCTTCCTTCCCTCCTGCGCTGTCGGAGTCTCCCGCCTGTTCAGCGCTATCAGAGCCTTCCTCCTCTACAGCGCTGCCGGAGCCTCCTGCCTGTTCAGAGCAGCCTGAGCTGTCAGTCTGCATGAAGCAGCCAGAGATGCCAGTCTGCAAGGAGCTGTCAGCCTGCAAGGTGCTGCCAGCCTGCATGGAGCAGTCAGAGCTGTCAGCCTGCATGGAGCAGTCAGAGCTGTCAGCCTGCATGGAGCAGTCAGAGCTGTCAGTCTGTATGAAGCAGCCAGAGCTGTCAGTCTGCATGAAGCAGCCAGAGCTGTCAGTCTGCAAGGAGCTGCTAGTCTGCAAGGAGCTGCTAGTCTGCAAGGAGCTGTCAGTCTGCAAGGTGCTGCCAGCCTGCATGGAGCAGTCAGAGCTGTCAGCCTGCATGGAGCAGTCAGAGCTGTCAGCCTGCATGGAGCAGTCAGAGCTGTCAGTCTGCATGAAGCAGCCAGAGCTGTCAGTCTACATGAAGCAGCCAGAGCTGTCAGTCTGTAAGAAGCAGCCAGAGCTGTCAGTCTGCATAGAGCAGCTAGATCTGCCAGTCAGCCATGATCTTCTAGATCTGCCAGACAACCAGTCTCTTCCAGATCTGCCAGTCAACCAGTCTCTTCCAGATCTGCCAGTCAACCAGTCTCTTCCAGATCTGCCAGTCAACCAGTCTCTTCCAGATCTGCCAGTCAACCAGTCTCTTCCAGATCTGCCAGTTAACCAGAATCTTCCAGTTCCGCCAGCCAGTCAGGATCTACCGGAGCCTACTACCTGCCTGAGCTTCATCTCAGTACTGTGCTTCCTCTCAGTACTGGGCTTCCTCTCAGTACTGGGCTTTCTCTCAGTACTGGGCTTCCCCTCAGTTCCGGGCTACCCCTCAGTTCCGGGCTGCCCCTCAGTCCCGAGCTGCCCCTCAGTCCCGAGCTGCCCCTCAGTCCCGAGCTGCCCCTCAGTCCCGAGCTGCCCCTCAGTCACGAGCTGCTCCTCAGTTCTGTGGGGTTCTGGGTGAGGACTATTAGGCCATGGTCGGCGGCGAGGGTGGATTATCCCAGGACGCGAAGGGGAGGAACTAGTACATTAACCTCTTAGTCCGACCCACACCGTATTCGGTCGCGTAATCATAGCCTCAAGCTCATTACCATAACGCAACGTTAGCGATTTCTAAAAATCGCAAATGAAATGAAATAAATATGCCTGTTCTCAAGCTTATCCTTTTCTTAACAATCCTGTCGTCTCAGATTTTCAAAATATGCTTTAGAACCAGAGAAAATCAATAATTTGTGGTGATAGCTAGCTTAGCATTTAGCGTTAGCATTTAGCACGCAACATATTCACAAAAACCAGCAAAGGGATCAAATAAAATAATTTACCTTTGAAGAACTTCAGATGTTTCAATGAGGAGACTCTCAGTTACATAGCAGATGTCCAGTTTTTCCTGAAAGATGCTTGTGTAGGACACAACGTTCCGTTTTGTTACTATGCATTTGGCTACCGAAACTAACCGAAAATTCAGTCACCTACACGTCAAACTTTTTTCCGAATTAACTCCATAATATCGACTGAAACATGGAAAACGTTGTTTGAATCCATCCTCAAGGTGTTTTGTCATATATCTCTTCATTGAAATGCCATTCCTGGAAGCCTGCATTGTTCTCAGATTCGGATGGAAAAATACTGGTAGGTGACTTTTGCGCACCAATTTCCACACAGACACCGTGCGGGACCCCTGGTAAATGTAGTCTCTTATGGTCAATCTTCCAATGATATGCCTACAAATACGTCACAATGCTGCAGACACCTTGGGGAAACGATAGGAAGTGTCCGTTCATTCCTGTCGCATTCACAGCCATATAAGGCGATCATGGAAAACGTGCCATCAGAAATCCTGTTGATTTCCTGGTCGCTCAAACATCTTGGTTTTGCCTGTAGGTTTTGTTCTAAGGCACTCACAGTGAAAATCTTTGCAGTTCTGGAAACGTCAGAGTGTCTTCTTTCCAAAACTATCAATTCCAAGCATAGTCGAGCATCTTTTCGTGACAAAATATTGCGCTAAAAACGGGCACGTCTTTTTATCCAAAAATGAAATACTGCCCCTAGAGTCTTAACAGGTTAATGGAGTGGGGTCCACGTCCCGAGCCGGAACCGCCACCATGGACAGACGCCCACCCGGACCCTCCCTATGGTTTTGAGGTGCGTCTGGGAGTCCGCACCTTAGGGGGGGTTCTGTCACGCCTTGGTCTTAGTATTTTGTGGTACAGTATTTATACTGGGGGTTGGTACAGTATTTATACAGGGGGTTGGTACAGTATTTATACAGGGGGTTGGTACAGTATTTGTACAGGGGGTTGGTACAGTATTTATACAGGGGTTGGTACAGTATTTATACAGGGGGTGTCACGCCTTGATCTTAGTATTTTGTGTTTTCTTCATTATTTGGTCAGGCCAGGGTGTGACATGGGTTTATGTTGTTGTATTTCATATTGGGGTTTTTGTATTATTGGGATTACGGCTGAGTAGGGGTGATGTATAGGCTTGGCTGCCTGAGGCGGTTCTCAATCAGAGTCAGGTGATTCTCGTTGTCTCTGATTGGGAACCGTATTTAGGTAGCCTGGGTTTCGCTTTGGATTTTGTGGGTGATTGTTCCTGTCTCTGTGTAGTTTCACCAGATAGGCTGTAATTAGGTTTCACTTTCCACTTGTTGTTTTGTATTTGTATAGTTATTTCATGTGTCACTTTTTTCTATTAAAGTCATGAGTAACCATCACGCTGCATTTCGGTCCGACTCTCTTTCCACAAACGAAGAATGCCGTTACAGGGGGTTGGTACAGTATTTATACTGGGGGTTGGTACAGTATTTATACAGGGGTTGGTACAGTATTTATACAGGGGTGGTACAGTATTTATACAGGGGTTGGTACAGTATTTATACTGGGGGTTGGTAC
Source organism: Oncorhynchus gorbuscha (assembly GCF_021184085.1). NCBI lineage: Eukaryota > Metazoa > Chordata > Actinopteri > Salmoniformes > Salmonidae > Oncorhynchus > Oncorhynchus gorbuscha. The sequence continues at coordinate 87,281,482 of NC_060177.1, read as the reverse complement.
AGTATTTATACAGGGGTTGGTACAGTATTTATACAGGGGGTTGATACAGTATTTATACAGGGGTTGGTACAGTATTTATACAGGGGTTGGTACAGTATTTATACAGGGGTTGGTACAGTATTTATACAGGTGTTGTACAGTATTTATACTGGGGGTTGGGACGGTATTAATACAGGGGTTGGTACAGTATTTATACAGGGGTTGATACAGTATTTATACGGGGGGTTGGTACAGTATTTATACAGGGGTTGGTACAGTAGTTATACTGGGGGTTGGTACAGTATTTATACTGGGGGTTGGTACAGTATTTATACAGGGGGTTGGTACTGTATTTATACTGGGGGTTGGTACAGTATTTATACAGGGGGTTGGTACAGTATTTGTACAGGGGGTTGGTACAGTATTTATACAGGGGTTGGTACAGTATTTATACTGGGGGGTTGGTACAGTATTTATACTTGGGGGTTGGTACAGTATTTATACTGGGGGATTGGTACAGTATTTATACGGGAGGTTGGTACAGTATTTATACTGGGGGTTGGTACAGTATTTATACAGGGGGTTGGTACGTTAATGACAGGGTGCCTGGGTAAGGTCCTTATGAAGGGGAACATTTCCCCATGATGATAATTAGGTCCTAATGTTATATTGGGTGGGTGGGTTTATATCCTTCCTGTTTGGCCCTGTCCGGGGGTGTCCTCGGATGGGGCCACAGTGTCTCCTGACCCCTCCTGTCTCAGCCTCCAGTATTTATGCTGCAGTAGTTTGTGTCGGGGGGCTGGGGTCAGTTTGTTATATCTGGAGTACTTCTCCTGTCCTATTCGGGGTCCTGTGTGAATCTAAGTGTGCATTCTCTAATTCTCTCCTTCTTTCTTTCTCTCTCCCGGAGGACCTGAGCCCTAGGACCATGCCCCAGGACTACCTGACATGATGACTCCTTGCTGTCCCCAGTCCACCTGACTGTGCTGCTGCTCCAGTTTCAACTGTTCTGCCTTATTATTATTCGACCATGCTGGTCATTTATGAACATTTGAACATCTTGGCCATGTTCTGTTATAATCTCCACCCGGCACAGCCAGAAGAGGACTGGCCACCCCACATAGCCTGGTTCCTCACTAGGTTTCTTCCTAGGTTTTGGCCTTTCTAGGGAGTTTTTCCTAGCCACCGTGCTTCTACACCTGCATTGCTTGCTGTTTGGGGTTTTAGGCTGGTTTTAGCACTTTGAGATATCAGCTGATGTACGAAGGGCTATATAAATAATTTGATATTACAATAAGTTATCTGTATGATCCAACCTGGGATGACATGCTGGGAAGCTGCAGGAACACCATCAGCAAGTGAACCCACAACATCGTCAGGGAGCCCACCGATATACTTACATATACCCCACAGATTCATTATGATCTAAAAAGCTAAACTGATCCTAGATCATCTTTCATGTAGATTGTCATGCGGGACTAGTTGTGTGTGCAGGAGAGAGAGTAACGGAGTAAAGTGCTTTACTATTGCACACCAAACTGATAAGCCCAATACCATACAGGGCGCAGGACCCTATACCAGACAACCCAAAACCACAGGGTGTCCAGTATAGAAAATAAAATACACCACGACCTAATATGTACACACGTAACAAAAGACAATCCCGCACAAAACAAGGGTGGGTCAAACTACTACATATAGGGAAGCTAATTAAACCAAAATACACACAGGTGAAACTAATAAGACAAAACCAACAGACAAACGAACAAGGGATCGGTAGCGGCTAGTAGGACGGTGACGACGACCGCCGAGCACCACCCCAACAGGCAGGGGAGCCAACTTCAGCGGAAGTCGTGACATAGATGCTTTATGAATATGACCTAGATCAGGGTCTGTATCCACAAAGCACTTCAGAATAGTGTTGCTGATCTAGGATCAGTTATACTCTTATGATCATAATGAATAACATTGTATGGACAGGTCGTAGATCGCAGCACTCTTACTCAGAGATAATTTGTGGATATTGGCCCAACACTCTTAATCTGTCTTTGTCAGGATTTGGCCAGGGTTGTTCCGGTTTTTGGTCACTAGATGCCCCCATTGTGCCTTTTGACCTTTTGTTTTCCCTTGATCCCCATTATTATTTGCACCTGTGCCTCGTTTCCCCTGATTGTATTTCAACCCTTTGTTTTCCTCATTCCTTTGCTCTGTGTTTGTGTGTTAGCACCCAGCCCTAGTACTCTGTGATCCCGGTGGACTCTCTTGTGGAATTCTGTTTTTTGTTCTTGTTTGTTTGTTTTTTGAGTATTTTTTTAGGCTTTTTGTGCTTTACCTTCCACCTTGTGAATTTACCTTTTTGTCTTGGAGGATTACCTTTGTTCTTGTGGAATTCCTTTTGAGGTTGTGGAGTTACATGTTTTCCTGAAGAACTTCACTTTTTACTTCATTAAATACACCGTCTCAAGTACTGCTGTGTCTGCCTCATCTTCTGGGTTCTGCCAACTATTCGTGGCTCAGTTGGTTAAGTGACTGTTTCTCACTCTGGAGACCCGGGTTCGTAACTGGGTCCTGACAGTCTTTGAGATGAGTTTTGAATATGAGGTGAAAGACTGCTTTCCAACAACAGGTGGTTTCTGTTGACTATCTAACGGATGTTCTTGAACAGGAAAACATCTTAAAGCAGAGCATTACATTTACATTTTAGTCATTCAGCAGACGCTCTTATTCAGAACAACTTACAGAGGAGGACAGAGGAGAGGGCAGACTTTTGCCAAATGAGAATCTCCCAGTGAATAAATATATCTCAGTGACGGGGAAACTAATGAGTGTTTGAGTAGAGTGTTAATGTATTAGTAGGTAAAGGAGGAGTCTGCTCTCCTCATTGATTACCAACTTCAGCAGAGGATTCACAAGAGTATCCTTTCAGCTTCTAGCGTGGAAGTGTTTTAAACTCCACCCCCTTTGAATCAGATGTTGTTATCTGGAAGGAGAAAATCATGCTACTTATTCATATACTTATCTATAAAATGTATTTAATCTATGAAATGTTTGACTTTATTCAATCAAGGTACTTATTGACGGACAATAGAGAATTGGTAAAAATTGGTGGCAAATTACTACAGTATCTCAAACTGATTAGGTGATGGAGTCTGGCCAATGGCGAGAAGATTATGTTTGACTGGCATTGGTATCAGTAACAACAGGACAATTGATAACGTGACAGCCCATTGGATAATCAGTGTGGTCATTAACAAGGTGACAGCACATTGGACAATCACAGTGTGGTCATTAATAACATCACAGCCCATTGGATAATCACAGTGTGGTCATTAACGTGACAGCCCATTGGATAATCACAGTGTGGTCATTAAAAACGTGACAGCCCATTGGATAATCACAGTGTGGTCATTAAAAACGTGACAGCCCATTGGATAATCACAGTGTGGTCATTAATAACATGACAGCCCATTGGATAATCACAGTGTGGTCATTAATAACGTGACAGCCCATTGGATAATCACAGTGTGGTCATAAAAAATGTGACAGCCCATTGGATAATCACAGTGTGGTCATTAATAACGTGACAGCCCATTGGATAATCACAGTGTGGCATTAAAAACGTGACAGCCCATTGGATAATCACAGTCCATGGTCTTTCTTTGTTCTTCCCATTCTTTCTTTCATCAATTCCGTTCCTTGATCCTTTCCTTTCTTTCTTCCACTCCTTTGCTATCCGAGCTTATCTTTTTCTAATTTCCTTCCCTCCTTTCCTAGCATCTTCTCCCCCCTTTCCTATACTAGCTTAATTTCCGCTTCACCTTATCCAGATCCCGTTTCTAATTCCCTTGCTATCTTTCCAAATTTCCTTTACTCTTCCTCTTTCCTAGGTTCCTTTCCTTTTTTCCTAGCTTCCTTCCCTTGATGTTTGTCCTCCTTTCCTCATTCGCTTTCCTAGCTCCCTTTCCTCCTAATCTTTCCTAACTACCTTTCCGTTCCTCCTTCCCTAGCTTCCTTTCCTCTCTTTTCTTAGCTCCCTTTCCCGGCTTCCTTTCCTCTGACTACAGTAGCGTCATTGTGCCTTCTACACTACTAGTACTGCTACTATTAGTCACTATAACAGTAGCAGCAAGTCAGTGGCCCTGTGGTAGAATGTCCTCCCTGAGATTGGAAGGGTTCAATCCCTGGTCGAGTCAAACCAAACAGAGACTCAAAAAAATGTGACCTGATGCCCTGCTGCTTGACACTGAGCATTAAAGGGGAAGTTCAACCATTTTTACATGTAGACTTATTTTTACTCTTTCTGTGATTGTTGTTGATCCCCAAAACCATTATTTGATATTTTGCTCCACCACAGAGAAAATTGGTAGACACAGATATACTACATATTGACTACAGATATACTACATAACTACAGATATACTACATATCGATTACAGATATACTACATCTTGACTACAGATATACTGCCATTGACTACAGATATACTGCATATTGACTACAGATATACTACATCTTGACTACAGATATACTACATATCGACTACAGATATACTACATATCGACTACAGATATACTACATATTGACTACAGATATACTGCCATTGACTACAGATATACTGCATATTGACTACAGATATACTACATCTTGACTACAGATATACTAGATATTGACTACAGATATACTGCATCTTGACTAGACTACAGATATACTGCATCTTGACTACAGATATACTACATATTGACTACAGATATACTACATAAAGACTACAGATATACTAGATATTGACTACAGATATACTGCACCTTGACTACAGATATACTGCATATTGACTACAGATATACTGCATCTTGACTACAGATATACTACATATTGACTACAGATATTCTGCCATTGATTACTAAACTAGACTACAGATATTCTGCCATTGATTACAGATAAACTATTGATATATGACTACAGATATTCTGCCATTGATTACAGATAAACTAGATATTGACTACAGATATTCTGCCATTGATTACAGATAAACTAGATATTGACTACAGATATTCTGCCATTGATTACAGATAAACTAGATATTGACTACAGATATTCTGCCATTGATTACAGATAAACTAGATATTGACTACAGATATTCTGCCATTGATTACAGATAAACTAGATATTGACTACAGATATTCTGCCATTGATTACAGATAAACTAGATAAAGACTACAGATATTCTGCCATTGATTACAGATAAACTAGATATTGACTACAGATATTCTGCCATTGATTACAGATAAACTAGATATTGACTACAGATATTCTGCCATTGATTACAGATAAACTAGATATTGACTACAGATATTCTGCCATTGACTACAGATATTCTACATATTCCAGCCAGCCACATACATAATATCCATCATACACAGTACCAGTCACAAGATTTAGAACACCTACTCATTCAAGGGTTTTCTTTATTTTTTAAAACTATTTTCTACAATGCAGAATAATAGTGAAGACATCAAACTATGAAATAACACAAATGGAATCACATAGTAACCACAAAAGTGTTAAACAAATCCAAATATATTTTAGCCATGCTTTGCCTTGATGACAGCTTTTCACACTCTTGGAATTCTCTCAACCAGCTTCAAGAGATAGTCAAGTGACGTGCATTTCAATCAACAGATGTGCCTTGTTAAAAATTAATTTGTGGAATTTCTTTCCTTCTTAATGCGTTTGAGCCAATCTGTTGTGTTGTGACAAACTTAAAATATGTCTTCAAGTGCAGTCGCAAAATCCATCAAGCGCTATGATGAAACTGGTTCTCATGAGGACCGCCACAGGAAACGGAGACCCAGAGTTACCTCGGCTGCAGAGGATAAGTTCATTAGAGTTACCAGCCTCTGATTGCAGGCCAAATAAATGCTTCACAGAGTTCAAGTAGACTTTGATCTGAAGCAATTCTTGTGATTACTGTGATTTTGCTAGTGTAAATGTTTGTAGGCTCATGTAGCCAAATTGTATCTATGATTGTACGCTATCCATTTATGTTTTTTGTATTTTAATATATGACAATTAACCAATTATATCAGGCCACAACTGGCCATGATTAAAGACACCTGTGTGACACTATATAAACAAGTCATCCCGCAGTGTTTGTCACTATACCCTGATGAAAACAGCCTGTCTGTCAAAAGGTTGGACATAAAAAATCATCTGAGCTCCTAGGGTGTGTGGCTCTCCTTATTTTTCACAGAGTTCAAGTAACAGAAACATCTAAACTGTTCAGAGGAGAATCATGGCTTCATGGTTGAATTGCTGCAAAGAAACCATTACTAAAGGACTCCAATAAGAGAAGAGACTTGCTTGTGCCAAGAAACACAAGCAATTGACATTAGACCGGTAGAAATCTGTCCTTTTGGTCTGATGAGTCCAAATGTTAGATTTTTGGTTCCAACTGCCATGTTGTGTGTGTTTCCCACAGTGAAGCATGGAGGAGGAGGTGTGAATGGTGGTTTGTTGGTGACACTATCTGTGATTTATTTAGAGGCACACTTTACCAGCATGGCTACCACAGCATTCTGCAACAATACACCATCCCTCTGGTTTGCACTTAGTGGGACTATCATTTGTTTTTCAACAGGACAATGACCCAAAACACACACCCAGGCGGTGTATGGGCTATTTGACAAAGAAAGAGAGTGATGGAATGCAGCATCAGATGACCTGGCCTCCACAATAACCCGACCTCAACCCAATTGAGATGGTTTTGAATGAGTTGGACCACAGAGTGAAGGAAAAGCAGCCAACAAGTGCTCAGCATATGTGGGAACACCTTCAAGACTGTAGGAAAAGCATTCCTCATGAAGCTGGTTGAGACAATGCCAAGAGTGTGCAAAGCTGTAATCAAGGAAAACGGTGGCTACTTGGAAGAATCTAAAATCTGAAATATATTTTGATTTGTTTAACACATTTTGGGGTTTGAGACACTGCGGCTTGTAGGCCTCTCCAGGCCTCACACCCACTGTGAAATTTGGTGGACGTTCGGTGATGATCTGGGGTGCTTCAGCAAGGCTGGAAGGCTGAAGGACGCATGAATCGAGCCACGTACAAGGTTGTCCTGGAAGAAAACGTGCTTCCTTCTGCTCTTACAATGTTCCCCAACTCTGAGGACTGGATTTTCCAGCAGGACAATGCTCCATGCCACACAGCCAGGTCAATTAAGGTGTGGATGAAGAACCTCCAGATCAAGACCCTGTCATGGCTAGCCCAATATCCAGACCTGACCCCCATTGAAAACCTCTGGAATGCGATCAAGAGGAAGATGGATGGTCACAAGCCATCAAACAAAGCCGAGCTGCTTGAATATTTGCGCCAGGAGTGCCATAAAGTCACCCAACATCACTGTGAAAGACTGGTGGAGGGCATGCCAAGATGCATGTGATTGCTGTGATTGAAAATCAGGGTTATTGCATCAAATATTGATTTCTGAATTCTGCCTAAGGGGCTCTGCGTCCCTCTAGCGGGACAACTTCCGGTAAAACTGGAGGGCGCGCAATTCAAATAAATAATCATTAACATTATGGATATTAAACATTGAGGTTCATATAAGTGTCTTTTATATCGGCTGAAAGGTTAAATTATTGTTAATCTAACTGCACTGTTCGATTTACAGTAGCTATTACAGCAAAAACATGCCATGTGATTGTTTGAGGACGGCGCCCCACATCAAAATATTTGTCCACTGGCACAGGTTTCATAAATTCACAAATAGTGATTAAATATTCACAGACTTTTTGAACATCTTCCTCTGATTTGTCATCAAAAGGGTCCCAGCTATAACATGTAGTGTCGTTTTATTAGATCAAATCCATCTTTATATCCCAAAAAGTCTGTTTAGTTGGCACCATCGATTTGAGTAATCCACTCGTTCAACATGCAAGGAAAGGAATCTGAAAATCTACCCCTAAACTTTGTTTCAACAAGTCAAAATACATTTCTATTTACTCCTCAAATACCCTTAAATGTAATCAAACTATAACATTTCTTACGGAAAGAAGTATGTTCAATAGGAAACCAATTTTATCAGGTGCGTCCTGTCTTCATTGTGCGCGCAAACACACATTTCCAAGAATGTGTCCCTGTACTAAAACTGATATTTCTTATTTGTTTTTGAAGTTACAATCCTAAAACCTTGAACATAGATTGATGACACCCTGTGGAAGTCATAGGAACTGCATCCAGGGAGCTAATTTTCAGCATGACCTTATACTTACCATTCTAAGAAGATGGTCTCTCTCAACAACAACAAAAATTCAGGTTGGTTTTTCTTTGGATTTTCTCCTACCATATCTATTGTGTTATATTCTCCTACATTATTTTAACATTTCTACAAACTTCAAAGTGTTTTCTTTCCAATGGTACCAAATATATGCATATCATGGCTTCAGGGCCTGAGCAACAGGCAGTTTACTTTGGGCACGTCATTCAGACAGGAAGTGGAGAGAAAAGGGGGGCTAGTTTTAAAACATTAGTATTCTGTTGTTTAAAAATTGATATGAACTTATTTTCTTTGCGGTCTGAAAACACTGCATCTGTTTTGTTATCTTGACCAGTTGTCATTTTCTGCAAATAAACGTTCTAAATGATAATATTTTTATTTGGAATTTGGGAGAAGTAGTATATATATTTTTCATTTTACTCAAACAAATACCTATAAATGGTAAGACCAGAGAAACTGATAATTTTGCAGTGGTCTCTTCATTTTTTCCAGAGATGTGTATATATATATATACCACGTACACCAACATTGCTCGTCCTAATATTTCAATACTTCTTCATTCCGTTCTTTTACTTTTAGATTTGTGTATTGTTAGATAAAAAAATCAGCCTCATGGCAGGATTTGAGTTAGGAACACAAACATTTTGCTACAACCACAATAACATCTGCTAGTCACGTGGAAAAATGTGTAGAATATAAATAAATTGGCTAGAAAACTGCAAAAAAAAAAAAAAAATCACATTTTCCTCTCTGCCATATGACAAATGTGTACAATGTGAGGAAATGAAGGGGCAGGACCCCATCTCCTGATTCTGTGGCGTACAGCTCCTGGACAGGACGCTAGTCTGTCGCAAGACCTAACCCCCTCCTGGACAGGACGCTATCTGTCGTAAGGCCTGACGCCCTCCTGAACAGGATGCTAGTCTGTCGTAAGACCTAACCCCCTCCTGGACAGGACGCTAGTCTGTCGTAAGGCCTGACCCCCTCCTGGACAGGACTCTAGTCTGTCTGTCGTAAGGCCTGACCCCTCCTGGACAGGATGCTAGTCTGTCGTAGACCCCTCCTGGAACCCCTCCTGGGACAGTCTGTCGTACCTGACCCCTCCTGGACAGGACGCTCTGTCGTAAGGCCTGACCCCCTCCTGGACAGGATGCCTGTCTCCTCCTGGACAGGATGCTAGTCTGTCGTAAGGCCTGACCCCTCCTGGACAGGACGCTAGTCTGTCGTAAGGCCTGACCTGACAGGACCCTGTCGTGAGGCCTGACCCCTCCTGGACAGGATGCTAGTCTCCTGGACAGGATGCTAGTCTGTCGTAAGGCCTGACCCCCTCCTGGACAGGACTCTAGTCTGTCGTAAGGCCTGACCCCCTCCTGGACAGGATGCTAGTCTGTCGTAAGGCCTGACCCCTCCTGGACAGGATGCTAGTCTGTCGTAAGGCCTGACCCCCTCCTGGACAGGACGCTAGTCTGTCGTAAGGCCTGACCCCCTCCTGGACAGGACGCTAGTCTGTCGTAAGGCCTGACCCCCTCCTGGACAGGACGCTCTAGTCTGTCGTAAGGCCTGACCCCCAATACATCTTCTTAATGCTGAGGGCCAAGCAGCGTAGCCTAGTGGTTAGAGCGTTGGACTAGTAACTGAAAGGTTGCAAGTTCAAATCCCTGAGCTGACAAGGTACAAATCCTGTCGTTCTGCCCCTGAACAGGCAGTTAACCCAATGTTCCTAGGCCGTCATTGAAAATAAGAATTTGTTCTTAACTGACTTGCCTAGTATAATAAATAAATAAAAATTTAAAGCAGAGAGGCATCAGGCCTCATGTTTTTAGAATCTTTGTTTGGTGTGACTCGACCAGGGATAGATCCACCCCACCCTTCCTATCTCAGGGTGGACACTCAAACTCAGGGCCACTGATTTTCTGATACTTCTACAGTGACTGTCATAGTAGCAGTTTAGTTTAGTTTATTAGGATCCTCATTAGCTACTGCGCATGCAGCTGCTACTCTTACTGGGGTCCACCTAAAACAAATACATGACAAAGAACAGTAATAGACAAGAACATCATAAGATATTACATCAAATTCAAAATACAAAAATCAAATAAGATTTATGTGTAGGAAAGTCAACCAAGAGACAAGAAAATTATAACACCTTAATTCGCTCTGTAGTCTTCTGTACTTCTTTAATACAAAAAGTTTATTAATCAGATCTTGGAATATTAACCACAAGTGGATTCCAAGAGGTTTTCCAATTCATCCGGTTGATAGAGCCCTGGGATAAAGCTTCTATTGAAGCCAGAGACAGTGTTTGTATGTGGCGCCACAGAGTGAGTGATATAACTGTAGTGTGTAAAGGCTTTGTCCCACATTACACCCTATTCACTCTATAGTGAACTACTTTTGACCAAGTAGTGCTCTATATAGGGAATGGGGTGCCATTTGGGACTCAAACATTGTCACTGTAGGAGTGGTCCTTAAAATATCACTCTGACTGAAGCAGGTGGCTGTGAGGCGCCTGTTGTCTCCTGCAGATAGTGATCAATGGTATTACTGATGAATTACAGATTCTATGCAGTACTATTTACCATGTCCACCCTTAGCAATATACTCTCCCTTACCTAATTGTTTATTCACTGGGCTGGCCTTTTGACATTATCTGGAACAGAATTTGTTCAATCAGCACTTCAAATAGTATCAGAATTTGTCGTTACACCTTATAGGCTTCCATATGTCTCTTGGTAATATAGGGTGTGTTCTCATTGGATAAGCAGTCCTAAATACCACCTGGGGGGGGGGGGGGGCTGAGATCTTTATAAACAGCTAGATGGCACAGTAAGGACCATCAGCAGTTGGGTGACTAGAGAAGACAGACGTCCAGCTCAAGAATATCCAGGTAAGACATGATCTGTTGTTCTGTTCCTCTAACCTCCCTCTCTCTCTCTCTTTCTTTCTTTCTCTCTCTCTCTCTCTCTCTCTCTCTCTCTCTCTCTCTCTCTCTCTCTCTCTCTCTCTCTCTCTCTCTCTCTCTCTCTCTCTCTCAGTCGCTGTCCCTCTCTCCCGTTTCCTCTCTCTTCCTCTCTCTCAGTCGCTGTCCCTCTCTCTCTCTCAGTCGTTGTCTCTCTCTCTCGCTTTCTCTCTTCTGTGTCACTGTCTGTCTGTCTCTCTCTCTCTCTATCTCTTCCTTCACTGGTCTCTCAATACTGAGAATATGTCCTGAACTGTATTTTTACTCCACCTCTCTGTTTAGAGAGTTTGTATTGTAATGTTAGTTTCAAGCTCTTATGGACATGTTTATATCTTCCCCTCCTCTCCTCTTCTCTCTCCTCTCTCCCAGACAGTGTACCATGGCATCTCTCTCTCTGTCCCTGGGACTGCTGGTGCTATGCACCCTGGCTCTTGTACACTGTGACCTGTATGACGGCCACGTCAGGGTGTGGGGCCTTAGTGCTTCCAACCTGAAAGGAGACCTCCTCTCCCAGCCAGACCCCTACGTCAAGGTGAATTGAATGTAATGACATACCCAAATTTAACTGCCTGTAGCTCAGGTCCTGAAGCAAGGATATGCCTATTCTTGGTACCATTGGAAAGCAAACACTTACAAGTTTGTGGGAATGTGAAAGGAATGTAGCAGAATATTACACGATAGATCTGGTAAAACACAATACAAAAACAAATCCAACCTTTCTTTTGTATTTTTGTGTACCATCGTCTTTGAAATGCAAGAGAAAGGCCATAATGTATTATTCAAGCCCAGGTGCCATTTAGATGTTGGCCCCTAGATGGCATCAGTGTGTGTGCAAAGTTTTAGATTGATACAATGAACCATTGCATTTATGTTCAAAATGTTGAATCAATACTGTCCAAATGTGCCTGATTTGTTTATTAATAACATTTCATGTTCAAAACTGTGCACTCTCCTCAAACAATAGCATGGAATTATTTCACTGTAATAGCTACAGTAAATTGGACAGTGCAGTTAGATGAACAAGAATTTTAACTTTCTGCCAATATCAGATATGTCTATTTCCTGGGAAATGTTCTTGTTACTTACAACCTCATGCTAATCGCATTAGCCTACGTTAGCTCAACCGTCACGCAGGGGACCAACCAATACTTAATAAAGTCTACTGACAACATTATCTTCTTTAGGTGTGGTGCGGCCCAGCCTTCGGTGGCATGAGCAGCATTCTGCAGAACCAGGCCAACCCCACCTGGCCCGGCGAGTTCAACTTCGTGGACATCATCCACAAGTCGGTCCTGAAGCTGGAGGTGAGTTTTCCCCCTTACTATGCAAAGCACTTTGTGCACTGAAAAAGCACTATGTAAATCAAATCAATTATTATTACAATGATGATGATGATAATGAGGAGGAGGAGAAAGAGGAGGAGGAAGAGGAGGAGAAAGAGTTGGAGGAAGAGGAGGCGGAAGAGTATTATTATGATTATTGTCATGATTTTAAAGATTATTTATTATTATAAATGATAAATTATTATTATAAATGATAAATTATTATTATGATTAGGTGTGGGATGATGACGCCGGACCAGATCACCGCCTGGGAACCTGCACCACCACCATCCGCCGAGGAACACACACTGAGACCTGCCACCTGAAGAAAGGCACCGTCTACTACACATACAGCTACGACTACAGTCACTAGATGGAACAGAATGATGATTAGATTGCAACCTATGACCTTTATGACCTTGTGTCTGATTGGTTCTCTCATCCTGTCACTCATGTATTCACTTCCTTAGAGCATCAATTAAAACAACGTGCTTTACAGCAAGATAGTCTCAGTCTGGCTTCATGTTTCTGAATTGTTTTAGGATTTCTCAAAAGATGCATTAGAAGATGGTCCATATCATATTAAAAGAGATAAATCAATATTTATACTAGATTTGAAACCATTCGATATTTACCTTTTACAGTGTAACGACGTGGCCCTTTTGGGTATATATTATGCCCCCCCCTCCCCTTAGTCTCTCTCCCATCCCAGGTTTTACAACGGTCATATACCAAAACTTTAAACTCAGTTTTTCACAATTCCTGACATTTAATCCTAGTAAAAATGCCCTGTCTTAGGTCAGTTAGGATCACCACTTTATTTTAGGAATGTGAAATGTCAGAATAATAGTAGAGAGAATTATTTAGTTCAGCTATTATTTATTTCATCACATTCCCAGTGTGTCAGAAGTTTACATACACTCAATGAGTATTTGGTAGCATTGCCTTTACATTGTTTAACTTGGGTGAAATGTTTTGGTAGCCTCCCACAAGCTTCCCACAATAAGTTGGGTGAATTTTGGCCCATTCCTCCTGACAGAGCTGGTGTAACTGAATCAGGTTTGTAGGCCTCCTTGCTCGCACACGCTTTTTCAGTTCTGCCCACAAATTGTATATGGGATTGAAGTCTGGGCTTTGTGATGGCCACTCCAATACCTTGACTTTGTTGTCCTTAAGTCATTTTACAACAACTTTGGAAGTATGCTTGGGGTCATTGTCCATTTGGAAGACCCATTTGCGACCAAGCTTTAACTTCCTGACTGATGTCTTGAGATGTTGCTTCAATATATCCACATAATTTTCCTGTCTCATGATGCCATCTAGTTTGTGAAGTGCACCAGTCCCACCTGCAGCAAAGCAACCCCACAACATGATGCTGCCACCCCCGTGCTTCACAGTTGGGATGGTGTTCTTCGGCTTGCAAGCATCCCCCTTTTTCCTCCAAACATATTTTTGTTTCATCAGACCAGAGGGGAGGACATTCCTCCAAAAAGTACGATCTTTGTCCCCATGTGCAGTTGCAAACCGTAGTCTGGCTTTTTTATGGCGGTTTTGGAGCAGTGGCTTCTTCCTTGCTGAGCGGCCTTTCAGGTTATGTCGATATAGGACTTGTTTTACTGTGGATATAGATACTTTTGTACCTCAAGGCCCTTTGCTGTTGTTCTGGGATTGATTTGCACTTTTCGCAATAAAGTACGTTCATCTCTAGGAGACAAAACAAGTCTCCTTCCTGAGCGGTATGACGGCTGCGTGGTCCCATGGTTTTTATACTTGCGTACTATTGTTTGTACAGATGAACGTGGTACCTTCAGGCTTTTGGAAATTGCTCCCAAGGATGAACCAGACTTGTGGAGGTCTACTCATTTCTTTCTGAGGTCTTGGCTGATTTCTTTTGATTTTCCCATGATGCCAAGCAAAGAGGCACTAAGTTTGAATGTAGGCCTTGAAATACTTCCACAGGTACACCCCCAAATTTCTCAAATTATGACAATTAGCTTATCAGAACCTTCTAAAGCCATGACATAATTTTCTGGAATTTTCCAAGCTGTTTAAAGGCACAGTCAACGTAGTGTATGTGAACTTCAAACCCACTGGATTTGTGATACAGTGAATTATAAGTTAAATAATATGTCTGTAAACAATTGTTGGACAAATTGCTTGAGTCATGCACACATATATCCTAACTGACTTGCCAAAACTATAGTTTGTCAACAAGAAATTTGTGGAGTGGTTGAAAAATGAGTTTTAATGACTCCAACCTAAGTGTATGTACACTTCCAACTTCAACTGTATTTATATGTGTGTGTTTATACTACAGACACCAACAGCGCTTGTCCTAATATTTCAACATTTCTTCATTCAATTCTTTCACTGTTACATGTGTATATTGTTAGATATTACTGCACTGTTGGAGTTAGGAACACAAGCATTTCGCTACAACCGCAATATCATCTGCTAGTCTCATTGCAAAATGTGTAGAATAGAAGGAAATTGGCTTTAAAACTGCAAAAAAGTTTAATTCAGCCTAGCAAATGTGTAGATTAGAATAACATGAGATAAGATTTAAAACTGCTCATTTGTCTGTATGCCAGATGACAAAAGTAAATGTTTACAATTGGAGGAAATTAGGGTCAGGAGTCCATCTCCTGTTTCTGTAGCGTGAGGCAGCTTGATGTACAGCTCCTTTCTTCCACTCCTTTGCTTTCCTAGCTCTCTTCCTCCTATCTTTTTCTCATTTCCTTCCCTCCTTTCCTAGCATCTTCTCCTCCTTTTTATTGCCCCCTTTCCTTCACTAGCTTCCTTTCCTCTTCACCTTTTATAGATCCCGTTCCTAATGTCCTTGCTTTCTTTCCTAATTTCCTTTACTCTTCTTCTTTCCTAGGTTATTTTCATCTTTTCCTAGCTTCCTTTCCTTGATATATGTCCTCCTTTCCTCATTCACTTTCCTAGCTCCCTTTCCTCCTATCCTTTACTAACTACCTTTCCGTTCCTCCTTCCCTAGTTTCCTTTCCTCTCATTTCCTGCCTCCCTTTCTTCCTTTCCCAGTTTCCTTTCCTCCGACTACAATAGTGGCGTTGAGCCTTCTACACTACTAGTACTGCTACTAAACTCAGCAAAAAAAAGAAACGTCCCCCTTTTCATTTTTTTTGTTAGTTCTTTCCAATGTGTCAAGTAATTATCTTTTCATTTTCTCATGATTAGGTTGGGTCTAATTGTGTTGCTGTTCTGGGCATTTCTCTCTCTCTCTCTCTTTCACCTGTGGACCTGTTGCACCACAGTTTCAGATCAGCTGACGATCGCCTGGGGACCTGTTCTACCACAGTTACAGACCAGCTGACGATCGCCTGGGGACCTGTTCTACCACAGTTACAGATGGAGCCCATAGTATGGAATGCTTCCTGGGGCAGGAACCCTCAGCTGTCTTAATATTTGTCAGTGATTATACATTTGTAGCTTTACTGATGAATTTCAGAGATTTTGAGAGACTTTACACAGTCTTCAAAGCACTACCATTTTTTTTAAATATCTACCTCCTGTCTCAGCGCTTTTAGGAAAGTGATTAATCAATAACAGCCTGTTTTATAACTGCATCTCAAACCCCTATCTGATAAGATGACAGAAAGCTGTAGTCAGATCCACATGGGTGTACATCAGCTGTGAGATTACATCACAACGACAACATTCGAAAGTGTAGATTAACATAATTCAAACATTCAAAAAATCCCTTGGCAGTTTTGGCTAAGATCCTGTAGTACAGACAGACAGACAGACAGACAGACAGACAGACAGACAGACAGACAGACAGACAGACAGACAGACAGACAGACAGACAGACAGACAGACAGACAGACAGACAGACAGACAGACAGACAGACAGACAGACAGACAGACAGACAGACAGACAGACAGACAGACAGACAGACAGACAGACAGACAGACAGACAGACAGACAGACAGACAGACAGACAGACAGACAGACAGACAGACGTTCGTGTGTAGCACCACAGAGAGAAGAGACAGAAGTATGTTCTGTAGTCAGTGTATATTGTCACTGTGGGAGTGGCGCATATTATAATACCTTAATTAGCTCTGTAGTCTGCTGTACTACTTTAATACAAAAAGTTTATTAATCAGATCTTGGAATATTAACCACAAGAGGACTCACTGTATTCAAAGTGATTGAGGATAAAACCAAGAGGTTTTCCAACTCATCCGGTTGATAGAGCCCTGGGATAAAGCTTCTATTGAAGCCAGAGACAGTGTTTGTATGTGGCGCCACAGAGTGAGTGATATAACTGTAGTGTTGTAAAGGCTTTGTCCCACATTACACCCTATTCACTCTATAGTGAACTACTTTTGACCAGTAGTTCTCTATATAGGGTGTATATAGGGAATGGGGTGCCATTTGGGTCTCAAACATTGTCACTGTAGGAGTGGTCCTTATAATACCACTCCTACTGAAGCAGGTGGCTGTGAGGTGCCTATTGTCTCCTACAGATAGTGATCAATGGTATTACTGATGAATTACAGATTCTATGCAGTACTATTTACCATGTCCACCCTTAGCAATGTACTCTCCCTCACCTAACTGTTGATTCACTGGGCTGGCCTTTTGACATTATCTGGAATACAATTTGTTCAATCAGCATTTCAAATAGTATCAGATTTGTGAGATCTTTATAAACAGCTAGATGGCACAGTAAGGACCGTCAAGGACCGTCAGCAGTTGGCACTCTCCCCCCCCCCCCCTCTCTCTCTCTCTCTCTCTCTCTCTGTGCCTCCTACCTTTGTCATCTCTGTAGACTGTGGCTGGGATTCAGTTGATTCCAGAAAGATATAGAAATTGATTGTCCGTTTGGTTGAGTACACTGGATGACTTCTCAGGAAAGGGCTGACTCAGGATTGTTCTGGTGTCTTCCATTTATTTATCTCTCTCTCTCTGTCCATCTATCTCTTCTTCCACTGACTAATCTCTTAATATTGATATCATGTCCTGATCTTTCAACTCTATTTTTACTCCACCTCTCTGAATACAGTTTGAGGTGTTACTATCAAGCTCTATTGACATGTTTATATCTTCCATGGCATCTCCTTCCCTCCCCTCCCCTCCTCATTCATATTCCATTCACCCAGTTCAGTTTAACAGTGACAGGTTTAGGCTACTACGTGATACTAACATTTTCCCAATACCCACCATGATGTTGCTACAACCTAACATAACAGGTCGAAATAAAAACATTTTGTGACAGACAGTGACACATTCAATACCACCTTGCACACTATTTCCTGCATCTAACTTATCTAGAGGGTAATCATTAGTCCAACAGTGGCAAAGGAGAGTTTCTTTTGGACAAATTCAGGTACGTTTATCCCCATTTTCTTGCGTTTGCTTCAGTTTTAAGAAATGTTTTCAAAGAAAAGTTTTTCAACAGAATCGCCAGAATGAATATACCCTTTATCATACACAAACACAGTTCACATTCATAGCAGCCGCATACAACCAGCATGAACATTTTGCTCGTTGTAATTCCTTCTTGCATCTACTCGCTCTCCTCTCACCTTTTCCCTTCGCTTCTGTGATGCTAACCACTACACACAGCCTACATCATTGTCACAATATTAGCTAACGCCATAGTCAACATAGCTACTAGAAGTAACGCGTTAGTAAAGCAGCTACAATCATGCAGTACCGTGTACAGTCAGCAAGCAGTTTAGCATTTACACTGGTGGCAATAACTGAATAAAACCTTGACTTGGAAGAGTTCCAGTGTTGGATAGTCATAGCCAGCTAGCTAACATAGCATCCCTCTCTGTTTGAGCCAGGTATTTGTGTAGGGTAAACTAGCTAGCTAACATAGCATCCCTCTCTGTTTGAGCCGGGGATTTGTGTAGGGTAAACTAGCTAGCTAACATAGCATCCCTCTCTGTTTGAGCCAGGTATTTGTGTAGGGTAAACTAGCTAGCTAACATAGCATCCCTCTCTGTTTGAGCCAGGTATTTGTGTAGGGTAAACTAGCTAGCTAACATAGCATCCCTCTCTGTTTGAGCCAGGTATTTGTGTAGGGTAAACTAGCTAGCTAACATAGCATCCCTCTCTGTTTGAGCCAGGTATTTGTGTAGGGTAAACTAGCTAGCTAACATAGCATCCCTCTCTGTTTGAGCCAGGTATTTGTGTAGGGTAAACTAGCTAGCTAACATAGCATCCCTCTCTGTTTGAGCCAGGTATTTGTGTAGGGTAAACTAGCTAGCTAACATAGCATCCCTCTCTGTTTGAGCCAGGTATTTGTGTAGGGTAAACTAGCTAGCTAACATAGCATCCCTCTCTGTTTGAGCCAGGTATTTGTGTAGGGTAAACTAGCTAGCTGCATTCGCAAGCTAAGTGAATGTGAATGTGAAAAAAAAATACAATGAAATATAGCTAGCTGTCTTTCTCTCTTTCTTGCTCTCTCTCTCTTGCATCTCCTTCATTTTTAAAGAAATTAATTTGTTAAAAATTGTTTGGCTATTGTCTTTCTCTCACTTTGAGTCAACTACTCGCCAAGTTTTATGCACTGTAGTGCTTGCTAGCTGTAGCTTATGCTTTTAGATTCATTCTCTGATCCTTTGGTGGACAACATGTCAGTTCATGTTGCAATGGCTCTGCTAGGTTGGAGGACGTCATAATTACTGTGTAAGTCTATGGAAGGTTTTGTATTGAAGTCGATGTGCCCAGAGGAGGATGGAAACTAGCTGTCCTCCAGGTAAACCATTGTGCTAACCTAGAGTGCTGTTTCACTATTTTTATTTGCATGATATTAACTGAGAAGGACTGTCCCGCCCTGGTCGAAGTATTGTATGTTTGTCTTCATTTATTTGGTCAGGCCAGGGTGTGACATGGGTTATTGTGGTGCGTTTTTGTCATGGGGTTTTTGTGGGGTGTCTAGCATAGTCTATGGCTGCCTGAGGCGGTTCTCAATCAGAGTCAGGTGATTATCGTTGTCTCTGATTGGGAACCATATTTAGGCAGCCATATTCTTTGAGTATTTCGTGGGTGATTGTTCCTGTCTCAGCGTGGTGACAGGCAGCGGCAACAGGAGCTACGAAGTTTAGAGTACACTACTTGGGAGGAAATAGACAGGTGGGCGGTCAACCCAGAGAGAGTGCCGGAGCCCGCCTGGGATTCGTTGGAGCAGTGCGAAGAGGGCTATAAGAGAATGGAGTTGAAGAGAAAAGCTCGGCGGCGCAGCAGGAAGCCCGAGAGTCAGCCCCAAAAATGTAATGGAGGGGGGGGCTCAGGGAGAGTGTGGCAGAGTCAGGGTTCAGACCTGAGCCAACTCCCCATTTTTATCGTGAGGAGCAGCGATCAAAGGACGTCTGGACTTGGGAGGAGATATTGGACGGAAAAGGACCCTGGGCACAGCCTGGAGAATATCGCCGCCCCAAAGAAGAACTGGAGGCGGGAAAGCAGAGAGGCACTGGTATGAAGAGGCAGCACGGCGACGCGGATGGAAGCCTGAGAGTCAGCCCCATAAATTTATTGGGGGGGGGAGGCTCAGGGAGAGTGGGCAGTCCCGAGCTGCCTCTCAGTCCAGTGGGGTTCTGGGTGAGGACTACTAGGCCATGGTCGGCGGCGAGGGTGGACTATCCTAGGACGTGAGGGGGAGGAACTAAGACATTGATGAAGTGGGGTCCACGTCTCGAGCCGGAGCCGCCACCATGGACAGACGCCCTCCCGGACCCTCCCTATTGTTTTGATGTGTGTCCGGGAGTCCGCACCTTAGGGGGGGGGGGGGGTTCTGTCACGCCCTGGTCGAAGTAATGTATGTTTGTCTTCATTTATTTGGTCAGGCAAGGGTGTGACATGGGTTATTGTGGTGCGTTTTTGTCATGGGGTTTTCATGTGGGGTGTCTAGCATAGTATATGGCTGCCTGAGGCGGTTCTCAATCAAAGTCAGGTGATTATCGATGTCTGTGATTGGGAACCATATTTAGGCAGCCATATTATTTGAGTGTTTCGTGGGTGATTGTTCCTGTCTCTGTATTAGTTGTCACCAGATAGGCTGTATAGGTTTTCACGTTCCGTTTGTTGTTTGTGTATTGTTCGTGTTTTTTTTTCGTCATTAAAGATGTATCGAACTAACCACGCTGCATTTTGGTCCGACTCTCTTTCGACGGAAGAAAACCGTAACAAGGACGGCCCTTCCACCTCTGAGGAGCCTCTACTGTTTTAGAAACGTATCTGTTTGGTATCCTAGCTTCCTCTATACATTTCTTATCTTCATTTCCTCCTTTCCTAGCTTGCTTTCCTCGATCCCTTTCCTTCCTTTCCTCCTACTACAGTAGTGACTTTGGGCCTTCCACTGTACATTACTACTACTGTTACATTAATGTTGTGCCACCGGAGGTTACTCAGGAATAAAGCCAATTTATCTTTAAAAAACAGATAAAAATATATTGTATCACAGTGCCTCTCCTCTTTCTAAAGATCTAATGTAACTGTACTGTATATAAGAACATGAAAATGTATATATGAATAGTGTGTAAATTGTATTTTTGATCTCTCATAATATTTTAAATATGAAAAAGTTGGTGGCCAGCTTGAGAGCATCCAGACACGTGCTTGCCAAATCATCTTCGGCACGGCATACCCAGGATACAAGGGTCATGGATGTACTAAACGTATTATCACTGCCCTCACTTCATGGGTGAAGACAACCTGTGCATGGTCTTGGCAGTGTTCCTGTTCAAGTCCCCCTTCAGAGACTGTTTACCTGCCTGCCAAGGACATGTGTCAGGCAGGTCACCTGTAGTACTAACATGCTGTCTTTATTAACAGGCCAGGAATGAAAGATACAAAGTCACCCAGACCTTACTTTTGCCACTTCACTCTGTGTTTGAGTGTCCACTTAATCAACTCTTTAAGTATCTTCTAAAGTAAATGTCAAATGTGTTTTATGTGCATTTTAACTTGAATGTTTTATTGTCTATTCAATGCAATATCCATGTACGTATGAGGTTGTCAGATTTTGCAGAGTCATCATTTGCCATTGACTATAATGCAATATGCAAATATATTAGACATATTAGAAACCACTCTAAAACACTCCGCACCAGTAAATGGAGTAAGGAAAAGAGGAAAGGAAGCTAGGAAAGGAGGAGGAAAGGGAGCGAGGAAAGCAAAAGAGTGGAAGATAAAAGAAGAAAAGAGATCAAGGAAATGAAATGAAGCTAGGAAAGGAGGAAAGGAAAGGAAACAAGGAAATTATAAGTGTAAAGTTAGTGAGAGACATAAAGGGAACAAGCAAATTAGGAAAGAAAGCTAGGAAATGAGTAACAGAATCTAGAAAAGGAGGAGAGAAAATTTGTCTAGGGAAGGAAAGGGAGCAAGAAAAGGAGGAGAGGAAAGTAATCTAGGGAAGGAAAAAATTGAAACTAGAAAAGGCAGAAAGTGAGCTAGGATATCAAACATGCATTTCAAAAAGCAATTGTGATATATACATTTGTACTTAATTTCTTTGAGAACTGAGGATGTCCTAATCTGGATCCCGTGCATTCGGATTGTATTCGGACCCATGGACTTTTTCCACATTTTTATTACATTACAGACTTATTTTAGAATGTATTACATTGTTTTTCCTCCTCATCAATCTACACACAATACCCCATAACTACAAAGCAAAAACAGGTTTAGACATTTTTTGAAATGTCTAAAATTAAAAAACTGAAATATCACATTTGCATAAGTATTCAGACCCTTTACTCTGTACTTTGTTGAAGCACGTTTGGCAGCGATTGCAGCCTTAAGTCTTCTTAGGTACGACGCGACAAGCTTGGCAAACCTGTATTTGGGTAGGTTCTCCCATTCTTCTCTGCAGATCCTTTCAAGCTCTGTCAGGTTGGATGGGGAGCGTTACTGCATAGCTATTTTCAGGTCTCTCCAGAGATGTTCCATCGGGTTCAAGTCCAGGCTCTGTCTGGGACACTCAAGGATGTTCTCAGACTTGTCCCGAAGCCACTCCTGCGTTCTGTTCTCTTGGCTGTATGCTGAGGGTAATTTTCCTGTTGGAAGGTGAACCTACAACCCAGTCTGAGGTCATGAGCGTTCTGGAGTAGATTTCATCAAGAATCTCTATAATTTGCTCCGTTTATCTTTCCCTTGATCATAACTAGTCTCCCAGTCCATGCAGCTGAAAGAAATCCCCACAGCATGATGCTGCCAACACCATGCTTCACCGTAGTGATGGTGCCAGGTTTCCTCCAGACGTGACGCTTGGCATTCAGGCCAAAGAGTTCAATCTTGGTTTCATCAGACCAGAGGATCTTGTTTCTCATGGTCTGAGAATCCTTTAGCTGCCCTTTGGCAAACTCCAAGCAAGCTGTCATGTGCTTTTTACTGAGGAGTGGCTTCCGTCTGGCCACTCTACCATAAAGGCCTGATTGGTGGAGTGCTGCAGAGTTGGTTGTCCTTCTGGAAGGTTCTCCCACCTCCAAAGAGGAACTCTGGAGCTCTGTCAGAGTGAACATCTCCCCCAATTGCTCAGTTTGGCTGGGCGGCCAGCACTAGGAAGAGTCTTGGTAGTTCCCAACTTCTTCCATTTAAGAATGATGGAGGTGTAAACGATGTGAAATGGCTAGCTAGTTAGCGGTGGTGCGCGCTAATAGCGTTTCAATTGGTTACGTCACTCGCTCTGAGACCTGAAGTAGTTGTTCCCCTTGCTCTCTGCAAAGGCCGAAGCTTTTGTGGCGCGATGGGTACCGATGCTTCGTGGGTGACTGTTGTTGATGTGTGCAGAGGGTACCTGGTTCGAGCCGAGGGGACGGGCGAAAGCTATACTGTTACAGAGGCCACTGTGTCCTTGGGGACCTTCAAAGCTGCAGAAATGTTTTGGTACCCTTCCCCAGATCTGTGCCTCGACACAATCCTGTCTCTGAGCTCTTCGGACAATTCCTTCGACCTCATGGCTTGGTTTTTGCTCTGACATCCACTGTCAACTGTGCTGTGGGACCTTATATAGACAGGTGGATGCCTTTCCAAATCATGTCCAATCAATTGAATTTACCACAGGTGGATTCCAATCAAGTTGTAGAAACATCTCAAGGATGATCAATGGAAACAGGATGCACCTGAGCTCAATTTCAATCTAAGACCTCTTCTGAGAAATGTGAAACAATTCAGAAACACGATGAGAACATCTTGCCGTAAAACACGTTTCTTTTTATTGATGTTTTAAATGTTTTATCACTTAGTGTGACTATTATTTGTTTTCAGCAGGACAATGACCGAAAACACACCTCCAGGATGTGTAAGGGCTATTTGACCAAGAAGGAGAGTGATGGAGTGCTGCGTCAGATGACCTGGCCTCCACAATAACCCGACCTCAACCCAGTTGAGATGGTTTGGGATGAGTTGGACCACAGAATGAAGGAAAAGCAGCCAACAAGTGGAGGAGGAAATAGATCAAGGAAATGAGGAAAGGAACGTAGGAAAGTAGAAGAGTAAAGGAAATGAGGAAAAAAGCTAGGAAATGAGGAATGGGATCAAGAAAAGTAAGAGAGGAAGCTAGGGAAGCAAAGTAAGCAGGAAAAGGAGGAGATTAAGCTAGGAACGGAGGAAAGGAAATACAATTAGGAAAAGATATGAGGAAAGAGAGCTAGGAAAGACCGTGGGCTGTCACATTGTGATTGTCCAATGGGCTGTGACGTTATTAATTACCACATTGTGATTATCCAATGGGCTGTGACATTATTAATAACCACACTGTGATTATCCAATGGGCTGTCACATTGTTAATGACCACATTGTGATTATCCAATGGGCTGTGACATTGTTAATGACCACATTGTGATTATCCAATGGGCTGTCATATTGTTAATGACCACATTGTGATTATCCAATGGGCTGTGACATTGTTAATGACCACATTGTGATTATCCAATGGGCTGTCATATTGTTAATAACCACACTGTGATTATCCAATGGGCTGTCACATTGTTAATGACCACACTGTGATTATCCAATGGGCTGTCATATTGTTAATGACCACATTGTGATTATCCAATGGGCTGTGACATTGTTAATGACCACATTGTGATTATCCAATGGGCTGCCATATTGTTAATGACCACATTGTGATTATCCAATGGGCTGTCTTGTTGTTACTAATATAAATGCTGTCAAACATAATCTTCTCCCCATGGGCCAGGCTCCATTATTTAATCAGTTTGAGATACTGTGGTAATTTGCCACCAATTATGACCAATTCTTTATGGGTCATTAATAACTACTTTACTTGAATGAAGTCAAATTCTCTCTCTGTGGTGTCGTGGTCCAAGCAGGGGTGAGATACATTTTATTCACCGGGAGATTCTCACTTGAGCAAAAGTCTGTCCTCTCCTCGACTCCTCTGTCCTCCTCTGTAAGTCGTTCTGAATAAGAACGTCTGCTGAATGACTAAAATGTAAATGTAATGCTCTGCTCTCAGATGTTTTCCTGTTCAAGAACATCTGTTAGATCGTCAACAGAAACCACCTGTTGTTGGAAAGCAGTCTCTAGTTCTGAGGTGCTTTGTGGACACGGGCCCTGATCTACACCCGTATTCATGAAGTGTGTTCATAACAGTTTGGCTTATTAGATCATATTGAAGCAGATTGATCTGGACTGGGAAAACCTGATCCTAGATCAGCTCTCCTAATCTGAGACACTATAAATAAGGGACAGGTCTCCCCTGATCTGAGACATTATGAATAAGAGACAGGTCTCCCCTGATCTGAGACACTTTGAATAAGGGACAGGTCTCCCCTGATCTGAGACACTTTGAATAAGGGACAGGTCTCCCCTGATTTGAGACACTATGAATAAGGGACAGGTTTCCCCTGATCTGAGACACTATGAATAAGGGACAGGTCTCACCTGATCTGAGACACTATGAATAAGGGACAGGTCTCCCCTGATCTGAGTCACTATGAATAAGGGACAGGTCTCCCACTATGAATGATCTGAGACACTATGAATAAGGGACAGGTCTCCCCTGATCTGAGACACTATGAATAAGGGACAGACACTATGTCTCCCCTGATCTGAGACACTATGAATAAGGGACATGTCTCCCCTGATCTGAAAACAGTGGTGGAAAAAGTACTCAGTTGTCATACTTGAACAAAAGTAAAGATACCTTAATATAATAACTGCAGTAAAAGTCATCCAGTAAAATACAACTTGAGTAAAAGTCAAAAGGTATTTGGTTTAAAATATACTTATTTATCAAAAGTAAATGTCATTGCTGAAATATACTTAAGTATCAAAAGTCTAAATAATATCTTATTCCTTATATCAAGCCAACCAGACTGAACTATTATTATGTATATTTTTTGGGATAGGCAGCTGCACACAATGGTCTTTAGTGACTTCGCCAGAGCAGAGGCAGTCGGGATATGTTCTCTTGATAAGTGTGTGAATTAGACCATTTCTCTGTGCTGCTAAGCTTTCAACATTTAATCAGTATTTTGGGGTGTCAGGGATTATTATGAATTATCATTCAGTTCATTTCCACATGGGGGGCGGGTTCATATGTAACTGTAAGTATAACAGAGGGCTCCCTGACGTTGTGGGTTCCCATGTTGATGGTGATACTGCAGCTTAGCTTCCACCATGTCATCCCAGGTTGGATCAACATAACATAAGGACTTAATTATCACCAAGGGGAAATGTTGTATTTATCTGAAATGATGATTATGAAAGAAGGCCAAACTGTAACTGACTAGTTCAACTTGATTTGAAAATCCATACTCTCATTTAGAAGGCAACCATCACATTTCATCTTTTCACAAATAGTTTTATATCTAATCACATAGGTCTCACAACATTTAGATGCTAACCCCGTAATTGAGAAGTGTGCTAAACCAAAGACACAGTAATGTGTGTTTCCTGTCCTCATGAGATCACCAATGAAACAAACTTCAACATGACTGACCCTTAAGTGTCCACAGACCATTCCCAAATTCTCAAAAAATACAAATATTGTTTAATTCTCCAATTAAAGAGTTTTGGGAAGAAGAAAGTCTTTGTTCTCCATAGGCTATATCCCTCCATACCCCAAGGAAGTGAAGAGAGAGAGATTTCTAGCAGGAATATATGCCCGTTGTAAAACATGGGATGGGAGAGAGACTAAGGGGGGGAATAATATATACCCAAAAGGGCCACGTCGTTACACTGTAAAAGGTAAATATCGAATGGTTTCAAATCTAGTAGAAATATCGATTTAATATGATATGGACCATCTTCTAATGCATCTTCTGAGAAATCCTAAAACAATTCAGAAACATGAAGCCAGACTGAGACCATCTTGCTGTAAAGCACGTTGTTTTAATTGATGCTCTAAGGAAGTGAATACATGAGTGACAGGATGAGAGAACCAATCAGACACAAGGTCACAAAGGTCATAGGTTACAATCTAATCATCATTCTGTTCCATCTAGTGACTGTAGTCGTAGCTGTATGTGTAGTAGACGGTGCCTTTCTTCAGGTGGCAGGTCTCAGTGTGTGTTCCTCGGCGGATGGTGGTGGTGCAGGTTCCCAGGCGGTGATCTGGTCCGACGTTATTATCCC